>NW_004798302.1:10459-13851 GCF_000002075.1 Aplysia californica | reverse complement strand
TGCGAGAGAGAGAGAGAGAGAGAGAGAGAGAGAGAGAGAGAGAGAGAGAGAGAGAGAGAGAGAGAGAGAGAGAGAGAGAGAACGCAAGCATCCAAGTCTTCCAGAGCTTAATTTAATTTACGTAAAGAATGATATACGTCATTCAGAGAAAGAAAGAGAGAAAGAAAGAAAATGGGAAAGAAAGAAAGAAAGACAGAACGAAAGAAAGAAAGAAAGAACGAAAGAAAGAAAAAAAGAAAAGGAAAATATAGTTGGTTGGGGGGAGGATAAAGGGGGAGGATAAGGGGGAGGATAAGGGGGAGGGGAGGGGAGTCCCAGAGGAAAAGCAATAGAAAACCGACTAACAACAGAACAGATCAACCCGCACAGAAAAGCACACTGTTTCGAATTCTTCGGGCTCTCTGCCACATTTCCAATCCGCACTGACATTGGCCGCTAAAGACAGTTAATGTATTCCTAGAATTGGCGAGAAACGAAACCAAAAATATTCAATTGTGTCGGAACAGATTGGAAACAGTCGCTCGTCAATGTTTCGAGCATAATATTATGGTTATATTATGATCTTAGAACTTTTTCATTTGCCTGATTTGGATGAAAAACATTACCGTTTAAATAGAAGTCGAGATATTTTTAATTGAAGGAGTATACGGGTAGCCTGGTGACAGTTAATGGCGAGATAAGCGGAAAAAGAGCAGCTACAGTTTGCTGTCTTCTAAAGTTTGCGTGTTTTTGGAAACTGCCTATACTTTACTTTTACTTTACTCCTCCGATCCAGCGGCCATTTGGGTTCTAGCCCTTCGGTCTGATGGAAACTGTACATTATTTACAAGCTTTGTTTCTTTGATTTCAACTTTTCTCAGAACATAAATAATCATAATAATATTATTATGTTTTGAAGAGACGTAACAGGTTTTTAGGAAAAGAAGGAAATAATAAAATGGAAAAAAGTTGCTAAACTGAGAGGAAAAACGACGATTTCACTATTTTGGCGAGGGCCTGATTTTACCATGATGCAGCACAATTAAATTCTGCAAGGGTGACCGTTCGTACACACTGCACGCTGCACACTGAGAAAGTAAGCGCTGATTTACGTCGGCTCTACTGGAAACTCGCCGCGCCTTGGCTCTCAGCTGTTTCCGTAGTGTAGTGGTTATCACATCCGCCTAACACGCGGAAGGTCCTGGGTTCGAGCCCCAGCGGAAACACTTTTTTTTTCTTTTTCTTTTTTTTTTTGCCAATCATTTACATTTTTTTCTTTTATTTTGGTTAACATTTCAACGGGATAATTTTATAATAATATAACACTTAAAATGTATGACCCAAGTGGGGTTGGGGCGGGGGTTCACTTAAAAATTTGTAATTTCAATTTTTCTTTCTTTCTTTTAAAAAAATTATAAAACATTTCTTGGGTTTTAAAGATTAAACAATGGAATCATTGCAATTGTCAACCACAACGCAAAAAGAAATATTAAGCAATGTTGTCTTCAGTTAAAGAGACTTGCTACGAGTCTGTGCTAGAAAGTAAGATGAAAGAGTTGTGTCTGTGGATGTTACGCTTCTCCCGTCCTGGTCTTCTTTGGGGACATGAACAGCATCACTCTATACAAGGTCACCGTCAAAGGTCACAGACAGAGGCCACATGGTTATTTCGTAAAGAAGGAATTTCTTCAGTCCTTGTCTGTGAACATTTCGCTAAAATGTTAATCTCAATCGAAAAAAATAACCCATTGAATGCGGCAGTTAAACCCCACGTTCTTTTTCTGTATTTTTAATTTAATGTAATTAAATTAAATGTGTAATTCAGTTTTATTCTTTTTTAGTACTAGGACACAGCTCCCTTGTACGCCTTAATAAAATAATATTATTATGTAAATGTTTAAAGGAGTTGAGACTTCACCATTGGCAATCACCCTGCTTGCTATTCTATCTCAATGGTTGATTAGCGGGTTTTTCTGTGTGGTTTGGTCCGCCTTATTTCTTATCAAACATCTATCATCCTATCCTTATCTCGCCTCCATTTTTTTGTTGTATGTTACACTCGAATAACATATCTAATCTTCAGCACCTACGATATGGCCTGTTGGCGTTGCAATTTCCGTAAAACATTTATTAAAACATAATTTTAACGCTTGTAACAAATTAGAAGTGTACATAATATTATTATAATATTCGGATAATCTGAATGGGTTGAGGTTGTTATTGTTTTTGTTGTTGTTGTTGTTGTTGTTGCTGCTGTTGCTGTTGCTGTTGTTATTGTAGTAGTTGTTGTTGTTGTTGTTGTTGTTTTGTTGTTTTGTTGGGTTTTTTTCCTTTCGTTGACACTCTGTCTTCGACATAATATTAGTGGTTATCACATCCGCCTAACACGCGGAAGGTCCTGGGTTCGAGCCCCAGCGGAAACATTTACTTTTTTAAAAAGTTATGGTAAATATATTTTTTTGGTGCTGAAATCACATGTTTTAAAGTTTGTTGTTTGGTGGATATTTTAAAAATTTTGTTTGGTGGGGGGTTCTACAAACTTGGACAAAGTGACCCAAAGGGCCCCTGCGTTACTTTTTGTTTGTTTTTGTAAAGTGTTTTACGGCACTCGCAACTGCATAGTGTCATATGAGCGCGCGGGACACACATAATATTTTCATTTTCAGTTGGTAGGGAATTAAAAATTCTGCGCGGGTGACGGCCGAAGCCTACTCTTTCCATTTTAGACCATCAAGGGATCTTTAACGTGCTCAACTTGCTCACGGGCCATTCGAGATTTTTCGCCCTTGTCCGAGAAGGCAAGGTGTAGATGGTTCCTACCAGAAGATCAGGGCTGTGGGTGAAAGACAGTTCGGTTTGTTATTTTCTTGAAAATAATTGATTTACGAGAGTTTTAGTGGAAATGGCATATTGTGTTCTGCAGCATAAAAGTCGGCAGTTTAGCTCACAAATAGTGCCTGTGCGGGCGGGTCTGAGAGAAACAATTTATCGATTTCTGTTCCGATTCTTTTCGATTCAGCAAACACCGTCGGCTGAAACAGCTGTTGCGGGTGTAAAGAAAACAGTAAACAAGAATAATTTAGGAAATGCACAGATCTGAAAAAGAAATCAAAGATAATTTCTACGGTTGCTACTCATAGCAGTTTCCGTAGTGTAGTGGTTATCACATCCGCCTAACACGCGGAAGGTCCTGGGTTCGAGCCCCAGCGGAAACATTTTTTTTTTTTAAGTTACTGATTATTATTATTTTTCTTGCTGAAGCAACATAATATTGCATTCCTTGTGGGCGGCTGGGCGGTTGACAGATGCTCTGGTAGGGTTAGCACCTTCTTTCCTATTAAAACATCTATTGTCCCTTTGTTTTGTGTCTCTCACTCTCTTCTAACGATTAAACTTCAGCACTTATATATTTA
>NW_004798302.1:6773-8513 GCF_000002075.1 Aplysia californica | reverse complement strand
CTCTCTCTTTCTCTCTCTCTCTGTGTTTCTCTTTCTCTCTCTCTCTTTCTCTGTGTCTTTCTCTCTATGTCGCCCTCCCCCCCTCTCTCTCTCTCCCACTCTCTCTCTCCCACTCTCTCTCTCTCCCACTCTCTCTCTCTCTCTCTTTCTCTCTCTCTCCATGTCCTTTTACCCGAGTCGTGTTTGTGTGTCCGTTAGTGGTTAAACAAAAGTCCGTATATTGCGTGCTGTCCCTTTCGTCATCTAACCGGACAAACACCAACAAGTAAATAAATGCTACTTGAGAGACCAAAAACGAGTGTACTATAAATATTCTTCTTCTTCTTCCTCTTCTTCCTCGTTCTCGATGACAGCAGCTAGACAGTCAGTCCGATGTCGCGTACAAACTGTGTAGTTCGCTTCAACTCTGAAAGACTTACTATATTCAATGTTCTTCTTACGGTATAAATTATGTGTTAGGGCAAAGCTTTAGCATCTCTCTAAATAATGTCATTTTGCGTAATATGCACTTCCTTACCTTAAGGGAATAGAAAAAAATGGTTGAGAAAGGTGGAGTTTGTATGGTTAGACTAGTTCGGAGACGTTGTCAAATTTATTTATCTAAGGTTCACGTCACAGCAGCGCCTTGACTCCACCCATCCTCCCCTCCCTTCCTCTCCACACCCATCCCTCCCTTCCTACATGTTAGAGTAGGCGTTGCTCCCTTCCCATCAATTCCCTTCCTCTCCCATCTCACCACCACCCCCGTCTTCAGCCATTATACTACGACTTATCTGAGTTGAAAGAGCCGTAAAATACTTTCTGAAACTAAAACTAAAACTAAGCATGTCTTTAAAAAAAGAAAACGAGGTTGCTTGGCACTGACAAACTCAGTGGGCACGTGATGAGAAACATTTAAGTGGCTGCTACTTGATGAAACGCAGAGACTTTTGAACTGTTTTTAACTCAAAGTCTCCGCAAAGCATCAGGCCGCTCACAATCTGTTCCCGTCCGCGGGAGATGTTCTATCAATATTGACCCAGTCCTGGCTTGTTTGCGGAGAAGCGATGTAGTTTTAAGTGGGAGTCAATGGAGCATAACCGTCGAGCAAATCGCTGACGTGTCGTAGATGAATGGGGGCCAGGGAGACAACTACAACTGTGGCGGGTAACGGCTGGCAAATGCCTGCAAGGCATGGGAGGACAGGAATCTGAACTAGAGGTGGGCAAAATCCGGACAATATATGGATAAGCGGATAATTCTCAATAAATCATCATCCGAATTCAGACTCTCTTAACTCTCTTTCCTGACCCGTTTGCCGAACTGGGTGTACCCATTTGTTGAAGTATTGCTAACCCGTTGGTCGAAGTGATTTTAACCCTTTTGACGAAGCGGTTGATATCATATTATTTGCCGAAGAGGTGCACTAACATATTATCCGGATTTTGCTAAAGCGACTCATTGCCCAGCTCTAGAGGAAACAGATTATCTCCCGCTGTCTCCCATCAGCCCTTTGTCAGCTGTTTGCTCGCACTGGGAAGAACGTGACCCGGGCTGGAGGGTCGGGGTGAGGGTGAGGGTGAGGGGGTGGATAGGAGGAGAGTGAGGGGGATGCAGATCGAGGAGGATTGAAGAAATGTGTCGGATGTCTCGCGCTCTGCTTTTTTTTTTTTCGTTCTTTCATTTTTTCTTTCTTTCTTTCTTTCTTTCTTTCTTTCTTTCTTTCTTTCTTTCTTTCTGTCTCTCTATCTATCTCTCTCT
>NW_004798302.1:2816-3952 GCF_000002075.1 Aplysia californica | reverse complement strand
CCCTTGGTGGTCTAAAATCGACAAGAGTAGGCTTCGGCCGCCACCCGGGCAAAATTCCAAATTTCCTACCAACTGAAAATATTAGGTGTGTCCCGCGCGCTCATATGACCTATGCAGTTGCGAGCGCCGTAAAACCCTATACTAAACAAACAAACAAACAAGTAGGGCTGAAAGGAAACCAATGTGTCAGCTGAATAAAACCACCAGGAAACTCGATAAAAATTCTCCACACTTCGGAATCAAACTCGGGTCTTTTGCATACCCCGGTGAAGCGCCTAAACGCTAAATCACACACGTCGATACTTGTTTGCTGGTACGAAACCAAAATTAAATGGTACATGTATTAGATTTGTGAACAGTAATACGTAAGGGAAAATAATGCCTTATTGTAACAAGTAAAATCTACATAATATTGACTATTGTACAGATTACAGCTACTTTCTCTGGAGTATTTAAACAAAAGGCGAGAAATTCAACTAAATAAAAACAAAAAATCGAAAACGTGACTACAACAAAACAAAGATTGCACAACATTTTTTCTTGTGGCAGTGGGAGAGACTGCAACTGCCTATTTCTGGGACTACATTCTATTAATAGCACCCTTGAGCCAATCATCTCGTTCTTAATGTCCAATAATAGCCCGTATATTTGCAGATTGGGCAATCCATAACAGTTTTCCACTCGAAAGCAGCGATAACTCAGACTGATAGTCGAATAATGAGGTCCGCAGAAACTGATGACGACATTCTGACTTTGCGCTAATGAAAAACAATAAACCGGCAACCATGATTTATCTCGATGTTATGACGTTTTGCCCTTTACTGAACTGGGTCAACGAACTTTAGATCGGACTCTTTTCAACATCAATATTCGATCTTCTAATGATCGCAGCGAGTAACTACTGTCTCTGATAATTTATTCATGCGGGACCCCACATGGATTGTTCGACATGAATTCGTGACTGTCAAAAAACAGAAGTAAGGTCGGTAATGGACGAAAAATGATCTTTATTCAGATAATAACCATAATTTTGTTCAGCTGTGTTTTTTTTCCCGGTGGGCCGACGACTTTGTTGCGGTTTTATTAATTTTTTCTCTACGTTTCTCTGGGATGGTTTGGAAAACGGGGGCATGGTT
>NW_004798302.1:0-2303 GCF_000002075.1 Aplysia californica | reverse complement strand
AAAAACAAGAATGTATGTTATACTATAAATATTTATCTTCTTCTTAGTGGTGGCGGTTAGTGTGTAATTTCTCTTGCTTTTTGAAAGTGGGGACGGGTTACGGGTTTGTTCGTTGTGTTTTGTGTTAATTTATCGGAAAGAAAAGAGGGTGTGGAGGGTCCAGAACGAAATAACTTGTATTAATTTATTTATCAATTAAAAAGTATGTAGTTCACTATGGTGTAACTTATGATTATCAAAATAGATACTTTAAGCGGGTAACCGGGAGAGGGGGGGGGGTGGTGCTATTGGGATGAACGGGAATTCTGAAGCAGAATGTACTCCCAAAGCCATATACCCTAGATCTATATGTTCTTATACTCTCTGAGCGTCTACCATGTACCCCATTGTCCCCTGTATTGGTCGTCTCCGTGTTCCTGTTGAGCCTCGGATCAAGCAACAATGGCCACACGGTTTACAGGGATCTGGCCCGGACTCTGGTTTGGCCGAATGTAATGTCTTGTCCGAGTGGACAGCAGGGCTGGGCAATCTGAGTCACTTTAGCAAAATCCGGATACTACGTTAGTGCATCTCTTCGACAAATAATAATATGATATTATGAACCGCTTCGGCAAATGGGTTAGAACCGCTTCGACAAGCGGGTAGCATCATTTCAACAAATAAATGGGTACACTCACTTCGGCAAACAGGTCCGGAAAAAAGAGAGTTTTAAGAGTCTGAATTCGGGTAATGTATTATCCGGTTATCATTATAGATTATCCGGATTTTAGCCAACCTCTAGTGGACAACTGACCCCAGTGGAGAGACCTGCCCTCCTTGACCAGGGCCTGAAAGACGTCCAAGTGGATGGGAGGGGGTGGGAAGGGGGGGGGGCCTGATGAGCTTGTCAGTTAAACACAGACAGTTACACGGAGGTCTCACCATTGGAGAATTGTGGCAGTTGGAGTGATTTGAATCTTTGGCATTGCCGCCATTTTCCCGCCTTCCTTCTCTAAAAAATCGTCTAGTAGCACCTTTGATCTTCTGCATTTATATTCATGATCCAATTGTGATGCAAGTGCTGTAGATACCTTTGTTAAATTAATTCTTTAAAAAGTCTGTCTGTCTATCTGTTAGTCTGTCTGCCGTCTTTTTCTCCATCTTTCTCTCTCTCTCTCTCTCTCTCTCTCTCTTTCTCTCCCTCTCTCTCGCGCGCTCTCTCTCCCCTTCCATCTCTCTCTATATCCCCCCTCTCTCTTTCCGTTTCTCTCTCCGTCTCTCTCTCTCTCTCTCTCTCTCTCTCTCTCTCCTCTTCCTCCGTCTTTCTGTCTGTATTTTTCTCTCTGTGTGTGTGTGTGTGTGTGTGTGTGTGTGTGTGTGTGTGTGTGTGTGTGTCTCACGTACACACTTACAAACAAAAGTGAGGAGATGGTCTACTTAACATTCTCTAGCAGACTGGATAATGATTGTCCACCGGGTCCGATGTGGGCTGTGGGCTTTGAGCTTGACACTACGTTAAGCTAGAATTACAACGTTCCATTTGTCCAGTACCCACTTTTGATGAATGTAACGTTAAAAAATGTTGAGTTTCACAACATGTCGAACTCTTTCCAATGCAATTCTTTGAATATCTTGATAACCAATCCGAAAAATGTTACGGTTTTAATAGAACAATTAGATTGGTTTCTGACATAATGGTCTTAGTAACTCAAAACGGCTAAGAGTGTCAGATTATAGAACTTCTCAATTTTATGGTAGCGGCTTGTGCTATAAACCGCGGAAAACTTTGGTATTCACGAAAGGCAGACATTCCTGTCACGGCACTTGCAACCTAATGACGTCTTACAAGTGCAGTACCGAAGATTAGAGGTGTTACAAGTGAGTAGCAAACATAAAAAGAAGAAGGAAAGATCATGACAAAACGATACAATTTGATAGAAAAAAATGAGTAAGAAAACCCCCACCCGGGGCACTCACCAAAACACCCACAAATTCATCATGTTTACTCTAAGGCCTGCTTCTTAATTATTCCACCAAAGACCCGGGAGAGAGCCTGGGGAGTGGTGGAGAAAGGGTTAATTCCAGATGAAAGTGAGGTCAGGACCGAGCAGGATTAGCGGACTAAGCTTACGTCTACAGGGATCCGTCTCTCAGGCACGCGTCCGCCGGCTTAATCTCGGCTGTTTACGACGTAATCTCCCAGTGGAGAATCAAGAGCTAATGAGATAAGAGGTCGCCCCGGTGTAAATGAGCGGTGGTAGCCAGGGGCAATAACTCGTGAGGCTCGTGCCTGGAACGTGCGCCCATACAGTAGGGATTTGCTG
>NW_004798301.1:218883-221417 GCF_000002075.1 Aplysia californica | reverse complement strand
CAGAGAGAGAGAGAGAGAGAGAGAGAGAGAGAGAGATTTGCGGATAGGGTTGGAGGGGGTGGGTCAGTGGCATAAATAGCGACATGTTAGGTTCATGTTACACCGGTCTACAAGGAATTTGCTTCAGGTTCAAAAACCACTTGATTTTTACTTATTTGGAGGCGCCGATTTCGAAAAAGATACTTGTTTCTAATGTTTAGGTCTAGTTGCTTTTTTTACATTAGCTTGAGATCGTGTTGCCTTATTTGATATGGTAAAAAAGACAAAGAACGCTTTGGATCAGAATAAATTTAAGTTGCAAGAACATTAATTTAGGTGTATGATGCAGTTGTATGAAAGTTGCATCAATTTTAAGCTGCATGGTACAGCATGTTCCTCTGTTGTTTCATTGTGACCATTAAATTATAAGTTTTGACTCAGCAACAGAGTTTCAGAACCAAGAAAAGCTCATTTTGCTCTACGTCAATACTTATTATACCTCATCACTGTGTAAACAATAATGACAATATAATATTCACGTATGATAGTTATGGAAAATAACCTATACTTCACACAGAAGAACGATCTCAAACTGTAAACGGTTTATCACATTACTTTAGCTGCGAAGTTGTTGACCAAGACAAAAGTTGGGCTCCTCGCGTAGGCTACAAAACCCGTGCCAGGGGTTGCAAAGGGGGGGAAAATACAAATTCCCTGTGCAGTGGCAGTGTGGTTGCAGAGGAAAATGACTCCATTGATCTTTGAAGTCCAAGTGGTTTGGCGTGAACAGAGCAATCATTCAAATAACTGTTACTTCTATAAATAGTGTGCAACCGGATAGAAATAAATTTCAGGCAAATAAGAATAAGAGTAGAGTATATATTCTCAAGATAGTCCATCCGCCCGACGCCAAGTACCACACGGCGAAGATTTACTTATTCTTGTCGAGCCATAGGCAATTATTAAATAGAAAGAAATGTCAGAAGATATCACTGGAGAACAGATTGAAGCTTCAACATCAAATAAACCTGATTATCACCTATTTTTAACAAGACTATCATTATCATTATATTTGATGACATAAATTGGACCAAATGACTTAGGGCCGCAAAAATGAAAATCTGAATTGTTGAGTTAATGGCTCCAGTGATGGAATTTGCTTATGAGAGTGAGCACATTTAGAAATCGTGATGATGGTTTTAGGGCTTTTTTTTTTTTACAAAGAGGGGGATGCAACCTGATTGCATGTAACAATGTGGATGGTCTTATAGCTGTGGTGCTGTGAATGGTTAACATTGGGGAACCCGCGTCCACTGTGAGCGACGGTGAAGTGGAGCATCTAAACGTTTCTCCAAAGGCGCTGGTGCCGAGCGAGGTAGATCTACTCAAAGGCATAATATTCGGGGACGGGAGGATGTTGGGGTGTTTGTTTGTTTGTTTGTTGTTGTTGTTGTTTTCGTTTTTTTGTTTTGTTGTTGTTGTTGTTGTTGTTGTTTTTTTTTTTTTTTTGGGGGGGGGGTGGCATTCTTTCCTTTAACCCGATCATCATTCTTAATTTGTACATGCGTGTATTTTTAAATACTGAATATCCAGTACTGGCGTATGTGATTCTGCAGTCAGGCACTTCGTACGTTGTTGTTGTTGTTGCTACTATCGATCGAGCAACACCCGGACTCTCACCCTTCTGTCCAAAGCCATGTAGTGATAAGTGCAGGTTTGTTGCAGTTGCTGCAATGTTCCTTAGAGTGTGTTGTTGTAATTAGGTCTCGGAGGGAGAAGTGTAGCTCTGATGTCATTTAGGGCTGTACAGTGGAAAAGGTGACGTTGCACTGTCTCATATGCATAGTCACACAAAGGACACTTTGGAGAAAGTTCTGGTTTTATTCTGTTCAAGAGAAAGTTGAGCTGCATGTTATGTTCGTAGGCGGAAGATCGTGGTCTGTTTCTTTCTCTGTTGGAGGTTGATATTGTCATTTATTCGTTTTGTTGTAGTCATATTATGTTTGAAAACTGCTCTGTCTTTCCCAAGGCCCATCTGTTCATCCAATCTTGTTTGCTGTTGTTTTTAATGATTTTTTTTTCAGTGTTGTAAGAAGTTGGAATGTTGGGTTGTTCATGTCTAGATCCCCTTTTGGTGAGGGTGTCTGCACTGTCATTTCCAGGTGTGTTTGAGTGTCCGGGAATCCACTGCATCACCAGGTTGACGTCACAGGATGTTATCAGGTGATGGGAGCCACACGGTATGTATCAAGTCTTCGTTTAGATGATGGTCATTTTCTGCTGCTTGCAAGACTGATAGTGAGTCAGTACAAATCACTATACTCTGTGTTTTGTTCGGATGAATGTCAAAAACTGTGCGGAGATGGTATATTGCTGTTTCAATTGCTATCATTTGTGCATCGTAGTTGTTGCTGTCGCACGTAGAAGACCCAGGTTCGATCTCCTAGTGGAGAGAATGTTTTAATTTGTATCGAGTATCTCGGCCTCTAGCTGAGATGTTGTATCCTTCTCATCCTGGACCAGCCCTGAACTCTCTCTCTCTCTCTCCCTCTCTC
>NW_004798301.1:214602-217428 GCF_000002075.1 Aplysia californica | reverse complement strand
CTAGGAGCAGCAAGAACAACAGACGCCATTGCTGCAACGCAAAACAGAGTGAAATGGAGGTCCATGATCGCCCACGCCAGTCGTCAAGGCACCGGATGGTGATGATGAGTAAAGTGTTTGGCTGTCGCACACAGAACAAGACAAGAGTTCGAATTCTCCTGTGGGGAGAACTTTTACCGAGTATCTCGGTCTTTCTGTCGTAACATTGTGTCACTGTCAGCCTGGGTTGGCCGTGGCAGGCAGGGTGGAGGCAGCCCGCCTTCTAAATGATGTATATATATAGTGGGAACGTAAAACTTCGACATTATTGTTACATAGGGGCAAAACTGAAAGTCCAAAGTCCAGTATGCCCCCATCATAAGCTGAAGAAAGTATAATATATGTTGTAGAGAAAATGATGTCTATGGTTGAGGAGGTATTTGAGGTCAGTATGCAAAACGTTTGAGCAGATTTTGCGGTGACATGTTCTCAAAGTTAAAAGTGCACTGAACTGTACTGTTTGGATTTGTTTCCTGATACTGTTGATGTATTGTTGTTTGTTGTTGTTGTTGTTGTTTTAATGACACAGTTGATCTGCCAGGCCAGTGTTCGTGTTCGTCTTGAAAAAAAAAAAAGGAGGATTTAAAACGTTAATAATTGTTGGTTCAACTTACCACAGTTAAGTAGTTATAGTTTTTTTTATACCGGGATTTAAGTTAAGTGCCTTGAGCCGTTTGCACACGGGAGTAGGCGCTATAAAAATAATATAATGCATTATTCTTATAAATACATATATCTGTTTCCCTTACGTAAGTGATGATTCATCTTACGTTACTGTCGGTTCAACTTTGGAACACAGGTAATCGTTTCAGTTATAATTGCTCCTTAAATTATATTTTGGATAAATGTGAAGCGACCAGAGCTGTATTCACACCAAAGTAGGCGCCATCAAAATAAGCTGAACTGTATCATTATCATCAACTGTCTGTTTCACTTATGTAAGTGCCTGTTCAACTTATGTAACTGTCGGGTTAACTTATGTAACAATCGGTCCAACCGATGGAACTGTTTGCCAAACAAAAATTGTCAACATTTATTTTGCTTAACATTGTCTACATTTATTTTGCTTAACTTTGTCTACATCATTTTGTCTAATTAACATTGTCTGCATAAATTTGTCTAACATTGTATACATCATTTTGCTCTTATATCGTCTTCATTTATTTATTTCAACATCTATTTTGCTCCAGTATAATAGTCAACCCTGGAAACATTATTATACTCGTATTTTGCTCCAACATTTAATTTTTCAGCATCAGCTTTGTTCCAACATCGTTACAGTACATTAATTTTTCTCGCTCTTCAATATTATGAATTCCATCAATTGTGTTGCGAAGGTTGGAGTAATTTAGAAGAAAGTACACCTTAACCCGATGCAATAACTCCAAGATAGCGTCTCCACCTCATCCCCTAGCCTAACCCTTAAACCCCATTTCTAGCATTCATGAAACAAGATCTTGCGAGTTGAGTTCTTATGGAGATTAATGTCCATTAAAATTTTATGAGGAATGCAGGGGTTACTTAGTCGTATTAATAAGGGGATGTTCACTTGTGTGTGTATGTGTGTGTATGTTTATGAGTGTGTATGTGTGTGTGTGTGTGTGTGTGTGTGTGTGTGTGTGTGTGTGTGTGTGTGTGTGTGTGGTTGGGGGGGGGACGGGAGAGGGTTATTAAAGTGGATTTTGTTTGCCAAGATCATTTTTACAGGGTGTACACACGAGTTGAACTGTTAAGATGCTGTTTTTACACGTACACACACTTGCTGAACGTCTATGATTCTCTTTTAAAGAATTTGATCTCTCTTATATCACTAAGCAAAACACTCCAGATCGTTGGGCCTTGATATACAAATACCCTTTCACCCATTGTTCTAAGTTTCATGGATGGTAAAAGTAATTTATTTTTGTCAGCTGGTGACCTGAAACTGCAAGTTGGAATGTACGGTTTCAACAGATTTGATCAATATGATGGCGCATTATTATTCAAGCATTTGCGACATAGAGTGGCCAAAGTGTACATAATTCTTTTCTCAACAGGGCGCCGGTGCAGTGTCTGTAAAAGAGGTGTTTCAGAGTAGCAGTGCCATCGTTTCCACTGACATTTGAGAAGACCCAACTCGTCATATAAATTTCAATTTCTGGGTGATTTATCTCTTTCAAACCTGTGAGGTTATTGTTTAAGAGGCGGAAACTACTCCCAGTATCGTCTGTTTCCGATAAGACAGAGCCAAGTAAGCTTTGGGCGGAGCCTGTAAAACTCTGTAAAAACTCCTTAAACTACCAAAGTAAAAAATACGATTATTGTTAGAGAGGCAGAAACTCCCATCTAACGTGAGTTTTCGATACGACTGAGCCTGCAAGTAAGCGTTGGTGGGAGCCTTTAACACTTTTTGAAAATTCACTAAACTATACAAGTTTTTCAAAAGCACCCCACTGGGAATTTAAACCAGGGTCTTCGGCGCCATAACACTGCATGATGCCGACCGAGCTAACCACACACCGACTAGGAACATAACACTAACAAAGTCATTACCTAGAAAACCGACACCCATGCGACTTTTCAGCATTCCTTTATTTTTTTAATGTTAGGGATTCAGATTGATGACAACTTCTATCCAAATTTTGGCCTTTTAATCCGAGGAGTTGGGAATGAAGGTTTGTGTCCTATCCCCCAGGAGAACATGAGGAGATCAAAGATGATCTGAACTAAGACCAAGAATGATAGAATGATCCATATTGCAATCCTCAATTTTACAATTTACTCGTAACCACCACTACCACCACCACC
>NW_004798301.1:211814-213035 GCF_000002075.1 Aplysia californica | reverse complement strand
ATTTTTCGGTCGCTACCCGGATTCGAACCCGGGACCTTTGAATGAGAGGCCAACACCTTAACCTCTAGGCCAGGGGGTGGGGATGGGTGTTTGTAGTTTATGTTTGTGTGCGTTGGGAGGGGGTGGGGTGGAGAAAATAGTTCATTTGATATGAATGTAACTCTGCAGGATATAGAAACCTGCCCCTTTGAGGTGGTTGTTTTGTTGGGTTTTTTTAACCGTGCTTGTGTATTTTAGTTTTGTTTGTTTGTTTGTTTGTTTGTTTGTTTGTTTTGTTTTGCTTTGTTTTTAATAATCGTGTTTGCATGTGTTTGTTTACTTGTTTATTTGTTTGTTTATTTGTTTATTTGCTTGTTTGTTTGTTTGTTTTGTTTTGTTTTGGGGAGTTGAGGGGTGCTATTCCTCGAGTGCTTTATATACGTGAGATAGTATGAGAAAACAAAGATGGCAGAGATAGTTGATACCGTAAAATAAAAGACAAAAGTCCCTCGCAATTTTTTGAGGAAGTTTACCGAGAACAGCTTACATAGACAACACTGGCGTCTGTGATGTAGGGGTTAGGCGGTTCGGTATTGCCTGCGGGAGACCCTCTAGCTCGTATCCCCAGCGGAGAGAAATTTTTATCGAGTATCTCGGTCAATCTGCTCGGGTATTGAATCCCCCTCAGCCCAGGTTGGTCATGACATGCAGAGTCGGAAGCCCACCCCCTAAATGACTCTAAATTGTGTCGATGGGGGCTTGAAAGGTATCTTCATTTAAACATTTTTCTCAGACAACTCGAGCAGATAGGTTATCGTAAAGGGGACATGATCACGATAACACAGTATATATGGGGGCCCATCCCCGAAGAGATTTAAGTGGCGAATCATGATCACCCATGTCTGTTTCAGATTTTCACTTCTTCTTCTCGAGTGCCGTTGCTCCAAGGGTGGTTGGAGGGCGCCACTGGCAGATCCCACTTCTTTACATTCCCTCTGTTGTTTCTGTCAGTCTTAATGTTTCCCTGAACTAAATGACCATTGTCTTGTCGATGTGCTTCTGTTTACATAAACAAATAAACAAATACCTCTGCTATAACCCAGCGAGTAACCGACTGTAAGTAAGGTCTCATCTCAAGGCTGCTTTTACGTACATGGTCGTTTTAATAATAATAAATGACATTTATATAGCGGTCAACCCCGAATAAAGTACACAGGCTCTGGGCGCTTTACAATACAGTAC
>NW_004798301.1:207807-209175 GCF_000002075.1 Aplysia californica | reverse complement strand
CACATACACTTGCACATACACATGTTCATGCTTACATTAACAAATACACACACATGCACACACACACACAAACACACATACAGACATATACACACACATACACATACAAACACGTATACACTCAAACACACACATACACATACCTCCATCTGCCTCCTCACTCGTTTCGTGTGTTTCGACGTCGATGAGATAAGCAACTCTTCGGGAGATAAAGAACCCAATGGTCAAATTGAAACATGTTAAGTTTTTATCTTTCTGTAATATTCTAGTTTAGAAGAGAGTAAAACACACACAAAAATCCAGTGCCTGTCCGAAAAGGGGTCTACATTGGCAATGTTCTTCTTTTGTAGATTATTGCATTTTTGCATAGAATGGCCTGTCCTGATGGCTTTCCTTTATTATTTCTTTTTTTTCTCAGATATCTCACAGACATTTTGAGAAATGGCCACTTTTATGAGTGAAAGGTGCACCAATTACATTTGAGAAAACATTTTTTAAAGTTTTATGTTATATATTCAACCCCAAGAGAAAGTCAAATGCTTGTATCTCTCCAAACTGAACAAAGCTGAACAATTAATGTTCAACAAAACGATGAATAAGAGAACACCTTGGGAAGTGCTATCCAAGGAGATATGGATGAGAAACTACTTCCAATCTACACAAATGGATTGGCAAAGGGAACAGTTCGGAAAGGAGGGCCAGGGATATACAGCCCGTTCCCAAAAGGAGAGGAAGCCAAAGAAAGTCTTACAGTCGACCTCCACGTTTCTAACTTCATTATTCATTGTTTCAGGAAGCAACATCCCTGCATTCAAGAAATTTTAAGTTCCATTGATGCTCCGTTGCTCTCTCCAAAATGTCGTCGAGGGTCTTTCCACTGATTGTGCAAGTGCATATCTGGTTGAACGTTATTCTGTTCTTTCCTGCAAGGATTCCAGATTTTTTGCTTCCTTTTTGTATTCCCAAAGCATCTTCCTCTCCACAGCAGTACTGGACTCTGCCTCCCTATCTTCCTCCTCAATCAGCTGGCGAGAGAGACATTTCAGGATCTCGACCCTGTCTGGTTGAAACGCTTCTAACTACAAAGCAGTTGCTCTGAAAACTGCAGCCTGTTGAATGAAATCTGACCCACGCTCTTCTTACATTAATGGTCCTCCTAACATACGCCCTTTCCATACTTCAAGTCATTCAATCAAATGATGCGCTCAATTGTGAACCGTAATTACGTCAGTGTGCTTGATCTGGATGTCACAATATAAATCTATGAGTTCATCTTAGACGTCCTGGATCATTTCTCTGTCTGAATATTTGTTTGTCTGTCTGTCTGTCTGTCTGTCTGTCTGTCTGTCTGTCTGTCTGTCTGTCTGT
>NW_004798301.1:204623-205845 GCF_000002075.1 Aplysia californica | reverse complement strand
TCTCTCTCTCTCTCTCTCTCTCTCTCTTTCCCTTTCCTCATTTAACAGCGAATCCACTCGTGGCTCCACTGAGTAAGACCAGAGAGGGTTTGCAGGATTATTATTACTGTAAAACTCTCTGGTAAGACCAAGAATGTGAGTAGTAGTTTAAATAGGACCCTTACCATACCAATTCATTAAAATTTATTTATGTTGACAGCAAGTCGGCGGCCTGCTACTACTACTCAAAGCAAAATTTTGAATTTTCGTTTTGTTTTGTGTTGTTTTATTTTTGGTGGAGGCTTTTTTTTTTGGGGGGGGGGGGAGAGGGTATTATTTTATGTTGTTTTTTAACGCACTTTCGTAACCCGTGGTTTCGGTTTCATGTGCTGAAGAAGCATTTTGTCGACATTCAAATTCTAAATGTTGAAAAAAGCAAGGAAAATGAAAGCATAAAATAGGTACAATTGTTGAAATAATGAAAAGGTTGTTTAGTCGTATTCTCTCTCTGTCTCCCCCCCCCCTTCTCTCTCTCTCTCTCTCTCTCTCTCTCTCTCTCTCTCTCTCTCTCTCTCTCTCTATCTCTCTCTCTCTCTCCCGTGCTTTCTGGGTTTAGTACAGTTAACAGCTTGCCAAAGAAGTCCACCATTACAGACAAGTCAAGTTCAAGATCATGCAGTCGGGAATTCGAACCATGAGGATTTTATTTGATTTGGTAAGTGTTTTACGGCGCTTGCAACTGTATAAGGTCATATTATTAGGGCGCAGGACACATTAAACATTTTCAGTTTGGTAGGACTTTTGAATTTTGCCCGGGTGGCAGCTGAAGCCTACTCTCACTGATTTTCAGACAACCAAGGAATCTTTAACAAGAGCAACTTGCACACGATAATCAGGACTTGAATCTAGGTCATCAACACCTTGGTTCTGTGTGGTGCTAACTCAGGTTTCAGTTCGCTTGTCTGGTCTTATTGACTGCTGTCTGTGGTTTGTCGCTTTAACTTTAGGCGCTTTGATTGGATGTGTCATCTCTAGCTCAGAGAGTGACGTGCAATGACCGCCATTGTTAACGGTCATTACCTGCCATATTTAGGCCATGTTCTTTTTTTTTCGCTTTTCTAGTTACCCCCTGCACAGATCTGCATGAAAGTGCCGCATTATGCCATCTGTCCAGTTGTTTTCAGCCATTGGCCAGAAGAAAAAGAAGAAGAAGAGGGAAGAGGAGGAGGAGGAGGAGGAGGAG
>NW_004798301.1:199890-201377 GCF_000002075.1 Aplysia californica | reverse complement strand
AGAGAGAGAGAGAGAGAGAGGACACAAGGGATCCGGGAAGTTGTGTCAACATTCAATTCTTGACCACGAGCGATATCGCTTGATCTCCAATTCATCGACGAGGGGACTCCCTCAAGTGGCGTGTTTTTCTGTTTGCTTTTGGCTGCGGTCAGTCATCCACGCCAGGATTTGCCCCGGCCATGTTGCCTGTTTGTCTTTCTACTTTGGCCGGCTGCGAGAAACATATCATTATAATAATACAGCCCCCCAGATTTTTCTGAGATTCCCGGCCGGTTACTTTAAGTGGTGCTTCTTTTCGATGACTGCTGCAATTCTTTTTCTTCTCTTTCTTGGTTTCGTTTGCATTTTGAACGTATTCAATGCATATGTGAGAGAACATTAATTCTTTTTGAATCTGGAAGTTCAGAAGTCAATATTAAGCAGTAACCGAGAGTCGATCTTAAATTTGACAAATGTACAAAAACCAAATGTTCATCAAGTAGATAAAAATTATATTGGAATCGGTTCTGGTACTTGAATTATACCCCCCCCCCCCCCCCAAATACCAACACCCCCCAAAAAAAACAACAACAACAACAAACAAACAACAAACAAACTACCGAAAGAAATTCTAGGAGGAAAATAAAAGAAAGAAAAAGAAGGAAACAAGCTTAAAAGAAAGTGCAGCTTCCGTGATTTGTAGCTTTTTTTTTCGCACAACTATTATCATTTTTCCATCTAAACTTTGTTCCAGGTCATAGTTATAAGTGTGAACAAGGAAAGACAAAGCACACAGACAGACTGACAGACACAAGACAAAGCACACACAGACAGACAGACAGACAGACAGACAGATTGACAGACACACAATCCCTCGGTCGTTTACCGGGGCTGGCGTCGAGTGTACCAGGTAAAACATTACGAGGTTCCTGCGATCTTCCGACAAGCCGAGAGCACTCGGGGCGAACCGCTATGTTCCACACTTTCTGAAAAACGCGGGATTCGGTTCTAAAAAGTCATTACGAGTGTTTAAGTTGTTTCTGTCGCTGTTACTGTTGCTGTTTTTGTTGCCGTTGTTGTTGATGATGTTATTATTGTTGTTACAGATGTTGTTATCTATTATTTGGAATGTTGTTGTTGTTATTGTCTTTGATGTTGTTGTCGTCGTAAACGCCTTCCTCAAGAACACAAGGTACACAAGGGGATCGAACTCACAACCTTACGGTTGAGAATCCAAGACGTTGATATTGTTGTTTTTGGGGTTTTTTTGCTGCTGCTGCTGCTGCTGCTGCTATTATTGATAATGTTGTTATTGTTGTTGTTGTTGTTGTTGTTGTTGTTGTTGTATCCATTCATATTATTGTTGCTGATTGTGTTATTATTATTGTTCTTGCTGTCATTTTTATGTTGCTGTTTCTACTGCTGGTTCTGTTGTTGCTGTAGTTATTTTCTTTCTGATGCTGCTACGTTGTTGTAATTTGTTTTGTTGTTGTCCCTCCCAACCGCCC
>NW_004798301.1:198373-199652 GCF_000002075.1 Aplysia californica | reverse complement strand
CAGAGACAGAGAGTGAAGTAGACAGAGTCAAGAAGAGAGGGCTTGGTCCTTCTGATATTACATGTATATTTATTCCGTTTGGTTCTGGGTTAAATCTTGCTGACCATAAAAAATGTAAGCACAAAAAACCAAAAAAAACAAACAAATTAAATCTCTCAACGACACTAAAACACTTGTTGCACAGGTTCAACAAGCAGGCAAGCAAGTAGTGGAATCCTGCGTTTTGCAGGAAGCGTGGAACCCTATGTTCGTTCTCCCAGGTGTGCCGACAAGGGCTGGATCAGCGGCGGTCTCTTTCCCAACGCCACTTTGGACTTGTCGCGCTTGAAGGACATAAGGAACGTCGGAATGTCGCGGGCCTAAGTCGAAGGGGCGGGGTTTTCCCACAGTCCAAATAAGGTCAAGCGCGTGCCGTGGGCAGGAACGTAACATCGGTAAGCCCGTGCGATGACGTCACGGACACGCTCTCGCGCTCGCTTGGCCAATGGGGCTCGCGAACGGCGTAACGCGGGGGGCGTGGCTTCCGTTTCGTTTCCGGGCACGTTTGGGAGTTGATTGACGTGTCGTGCCGCGCTCTCGTGCACGTCGTCGATTCCTGTGTCAAAGGATCGAGTCAGATTTCTCTACTCCCCCTACCCCCACCCCAACCCAACCCCACCACCCTCCTCTTATTCTTTTTCTTCTTCTTTTTTTTCTTCTCTTCTTCAAAAGAGGGGATGAGATGATCATTCATAGTGTTGGGGTAAAAAGCAAAGAGGTTATAGGGGATAAGAGAAAAGGGGGAAGGAGGGAGTAGGGGAGGAGGGAGGAGGGAATAAGAGAGGAGATAGAGGGGGTCTGAATAGTGAGGGAGGGGGTGGATTGAGAGACGACAAGGGAGTTTGTTCGTTCCACATCTGATCAACAAAATGTTAATTGTCTTGCTTGAGACCCCGACCGACATGTTCATTTTGAAAGAAGAAAACGCCCCCCACTCCAAAATTTGTTTACCTCTGAGAAGAAAAAGAAAAATTACATTATTATCGTCTTGCGCCTAACAGATTTCGTTTTGGATTTATTTTCAAGATTTCAGTAGGTTTCCATCGCCTATACATTATGTAAAGGTCGACATCAACATTTATAATGACAAGCCACGGATCTGTTTGTTTTGTTCTTGTTAATGTATGCCTTCACTACCCCCCTCTTTCTTTCTTTCTTTCTTTCTTTCTTTTTTTCTTTCTTTCTTTCTTTCTACCCTACCCTCTCTTTCCTCCTTTGTGTTTCTCTCTCTCTCTCTCTC
>NW_004798301.1:195801-197345 GCF_000002075.1 Aplysia californica | reverse complement strand
CTGGCTGCTCGCTCGCTGCTTCTTCGTCTGCCGTACGACCAAGATTTCATTTTTTCCCCCTTTCATTCCTCTATCTACCTTCCCCCTCCTCCTATTCGTCTTCCTCCTCTTCTGTTTGAGAACTTTTCTTCCTTCGTTACGTTTCCTCCTTGTGCGTGTCTTTTAGATTGTCAAGGAGGAAGCCACCCACCCAGCCATCCAGCCAGCCAGTCAGTGCAAGGACAAAGATGAAGATGAAGGAGCGTGGAAGGAGAAGAAAAACTCTTCACGGAGGTGACACCATCCTACAGTGATTCGCTCCGATTGTGTGTGGGAATAACAGGCCACATGATGTGTAAATAAACGCTCAGTGTTAAGTTGCCAAGCCAGAGACGTGTGTGAAAAAAAGTACCTTAGTGCCAAACGACTAGTCAAAAATGTGTAGATAAACTTATAAATCTAGAAAATCTAAATGTAGATTTAGTTGTAACACGATCAACCGAAACAAAGTGTAAATAAGCGATCAGTGCTAAACGACAGGAAGGAACGCTTGTAAAAAACAAACAAACCAGATTTCCGTGCAAAACAAGGAGCGAGAAAAGGCTAATCTGTTATCAGTGCTGAAGTCGTGATCTTTTTGTCAATGTTACTCTTCAAACTTGACTGATGGATAGCGACGACAAAAACTTGTGATTTTACTTCGGAGGATTACTACTGTGTTCACCAGGCTCTTCGACCGTTTGTTTTAGTTGTTAGAAGTTTTTATCATTGCTTCAACAGTGAAACAAAACAAAACAACACCAATAACAACAAAGACAACAACAACAAAGACAACAACAACAAAGACAACAACAACCTGTCTTCTTTTACAGTTGGCAGCTTTCGGGAGTATAATGTGGCCTCTTGGTGACAGGGATTTTTATTGTTCTAAGCTGAGTGCAGTGGATTATGATACATTTTTACTTCTGATTCCGTGACTAAAGTTGTCAAATGAATACCGGATGAACAAGATTTTCTACTCCTTATCACTCACAACATAGGAAGAGGAGTAACTCACGAAGAGGACTAACTTGCTGGCCTCTGTGGCACACTAAAAAAAGTGAAAGAGCAACATTCCTTAAAGGGAGTTAGTAACTCACGAAGGAACAATAATAAGTATCGGAGGACTTTCGTACAAACACAGAGCATACTGCTGTGTAGTGTACTTGTTGGAGATACGGCCCTGTGCTCAATCCCCCCCACACACACACCTATATCGCCCCCTCCCTCCCCCCTCCCACCGCCACTCCCTTTTTTTCTCCTTTACTCATCCCATCCTCGGCCAGCCCGAGTGACGTCATCACGCCACCCTGGAGGACAACATGCATAACGACCGGGTGTCCACCACGGCCTCTGAGAGCAGGAAGGTGAGTCGGGGTCAAAGGGTACGGGGTCATTCATTTTTCGAGGCTGGTTTGTCATGAGGTTATGCTGCTACAGTCTATATTATTACCAGTATATTTGCGCAGAATTCTATGCCTCCTCTGCCCCTTCCACTCTTTGTCTTTCTCTCTCTCTCTCTCTCT
>NW_004798301.1:189732-190948 GCF_000002075.1 Aplysia californica | reverse complement strand
ACACTCACACACACACACACACACACACACACACACACACACAAACACATACTCACACATATGAAAAATAGTTCCCACGTCTTCCGCGAACGACGGCGAAGAGTGTCCCCTCTATACCACACACACTGGCTTTGTCTGTGACAGATTACAGCACAGACGATAAATCAACGAACCAACGCTTTTGTTGTTGTTGGAATTCTTTTATTTTTGGAATTTAACTCGTTATTTTCACAAAACCCTTTTGACAATTTTTGAATATCTAGATCTAGTCATCCGCTGCGTATGAAGTGTGTCTCCTAAAATCACTTTTGAATAACCTCATTGCTTTGAATTAGATTGTAATCTGCTTCTGTTAGGTGAAGGAATGAAAAGTTGTTCGTTGGATGGGGCCGCTAAGGTAAAAAATAAACTTATTAAGGAATTAAAACTAGGAATTAAGACTAATGCTGTGGGAAATATAAAAAAATAATTATAAAGAAACACTTTTATGCGTCTTGGTCTTAAATTCACTTTCTTTGAAGTATTTTCCTAGTCTGAAATCAGTGAGCACAGGGAGAAAGAGAAACACTCAGAATTTTGGACATTTACCCCCGAGCCTTTCTTGTGAGGTTTTGTATTGTCTACATAAACTACATTGGCTATAATAATTGTATCTTATCTAAGAGTAGATTAGAGGGTGGAAATCTACCCTTAATCTCTTCAAACAGGTGAATGATCGCATAGATTTCAGTGGGTTTAGCGACAATAGAGTATTTTGGAGTGAGATCGTCGATGCTTTGTTTTGTTGGCCAGAGACATTTCAAGATGTGTTTTGGATGGCGGGGTTAATTTTGGGGTTCGTCGTTGCTGATTCACTGATTCGCTCCCCGGGGTGCTTGGGAGAATGAGGACAACACGGACAGAGAGAGATCGAGAGAGAGAAAAAGAGAGAGAGAGAAAGAGAGAGAGAGAAAGAGAGAGAGAGAGAGAGAGGGGGGGAGAGAAAGGGAGGGAGGGAGGGAGACTGAAAGACCAAAAGATAGACAGAGAGGGGTAGAGAGACAGAGAGAGAGACAGAGAGAGTGAGAGAGACAGAGATACAGAGAGAGAGAGGGAGAGACAGAGAAAAAGATTGGGAGGAGGGGGAGAGAACAGAGAGAGAAAGAGACGAGACTATTCTGTGCGTGGATATAGTGTCTGGTGTGTATGTGTATGTGTGTGTGTGTGTGTGTGTGTG
>NW_004798301.1:183873-185197 GCF_000002075.1 Aplysia californica | reverse complement strand
CACACACACACACACACACACACACACACATACATCTCATAGACCCTCACACATTTTCATCGACACAAACTACTGAAAAGGAAAACAAAGGGACTATCTCAAAGCTAAATTATAGCCCCGTGTCCACCCCAAACCTGTCAGCGTTATTGATTACACCATAGACTTATAATACCCTAGACTATGCACTCTGATGTAATTCCAATTCACTTTGGAGCACACTATTAATTGACTCCATTAATTGGAACCCCCCAAAAAGGGCAAGAGATGAGTTAGTGCTTTCCCCTTCATTAAGATTTTGACGCCCATGGTTTGCACCAGTGCAGCAAGTTACATTGTATTCATAGAAGGCAAACAAAACAGCTGTGGCTAGGGCTGGGCAATGAGTCACTTTTAGCAAAATCCGGACAATATGTTAGTGCACCTGTACGGCAAATAATATGTTATGAAACGCTTCGGCAAATGTGTTTGAACCACATCAACAAACTATTTAGAACCACTTCAACAAATGGGTGCACCCACTTCGGCAAACAGGTCAGGAAAGAGAGTTAAGAGTCTGAATTCGGACAATGTTTCATTGAGAATTATCCGGTTATCCTGATAGTTTTACCGAATTTCGCCCACCAAGACTCTAGCTGTGGCCATGGCGGAGCACGGTCAAGGATATCAATGGCCATGACAGTGCACGATCTAAGTTGTTATTATAATTCGAGTCCATTGCTCCCCTCACCCCGCCCATTTTAACTCGTTCCTTGGCACGTCTTTGTTTTTAAATACTAAAGCGGTTTTTGTGGCGTTCATGCCGAAAGTGTTTTTAAACTGGTTCGAAATTAATGACTATAGCATAGCGAGCGACAGATCCGCTTTTAACGATTCCAGAAATCTGCTTAGATTGGGGGGAGTTTTTGGGAGGGGGAAAATAAACCCCCCAAAAAATCTCTGAACAGGAGTCTTTGCAGACATTACAAAGCGTGAGCGTTAATGGAAAGTAACACCACATAGCGATAAAAGTCGCTGGTTGGGGAGAAATCTGTGCAGTGACGTGCCGAGAACACGAATTAGAGACGACCAGAAATTGCATAACAAATTGGCATCGACATTTCCGGCTTTAAAAGACCGTAAATGGCTTTCTAACACCTCGTTCTTACTGGGGTTTTATTGCTCGTAACAGCCGTGGAGGTATTGTGTAGTGTCCCAGGGGCATGTTACGTTACTTTCAACACAATCGTATGTGTGTAGAGGGGGGTTGTTGTGTGTGTGTGTGTGTGTGTGTGTGTGTGTGTGTGTACATAGAT
This sequence comes from Aplysia californica, assembly GCF_000002075.1. Classification (NCBI taxonomy): domain Eukaryota; kingdom Metazoa; phylum Mollusca; class Gastropoda; order Aplysiida; family Aplysiidae; genus Aplysia; species Aplysia californica. The sequence goes on along the minus strand of NW_004798301.1, from coordinate 183,905 downwards.
AGAGAGACAGACAGATAGATAGATAGATAGAT
>NW_004798301.1:178204-180887 GCF_000002075.1 Aplysia californica | reverse complement strand
TCCTTCCTTCCTTCCTTCCTTCCTTCCTTCCTTCCTTCCTTCCTTCTTTCCTTCCTTCCTCTGGCTGGCCTCCGTTAGGAGGGCGGCAGTCTTCTGCAGGCAGACAGGTAAGAGGCAACCCTTGTGTGGCCTCGTCCAGAGTACATCCAGGTCCGGTCTCGCGTTAATTTTAACCCTTCCTTTTCTCTTGCTAAACAACACTTATTCAATGTGTTAGTGTTTATGTACTCCATTGTAAAACAAATTTCCCAGTCGGATCAATTTAGTGGATTTAAAAAGAAGTATATTATCATTTTAAAAACAGAAATGCAAAACTTTCAACCCTCTTTTGTGTATCTTTATTCTCAGGAGAATACCGTCTTGGTTTCAATGCCTGCGAGCAGGAAGTCCGCAAATATTTAGGCTCCAACTCTGAGGAAGACATAGAACTGAAAACGAAACTGCTGGACCATCTGGCCAATTGTGTGGACGGGTGTTTGAACCCTCCGTCGGGAGGCGGGGGTGGAGGAATAGGAGGTGGAACCTCATCCAATTCTTCTCCGTCCTCTTCAGCTTTCTCTCACGCATCCTCCCTCTCCCTTTCCCCCTCCTCCCCTCTATCTTCCCCGTCCTCCACCACGCTTTCTCCAGAAGGCCAGAAGCCCCCCAGCACAACGACAACTACTGTCATTGACACTTCCGGTTCCCCGATGACGCCAGCAATGACGTTGCGTGAGTTCCGGTCATGTGACTCCTCGGAGACCCACCACCCTCCTGTTATCCTCCAAGCTGCATTCTCCTCCCCTCCAGGACTTGACCCGAGAAACGTCTCCTTGGCGACAAACGCAGACGACATCTTGAGAGCCATCCTCACCAACGCGTCTGCCTCGGCCGTTACTTCCAAACTGCAACCAATAACTGTGACGTCACTTCCCCAAAACACGTTTCTGAAGCCAGCGGATTTCTCCAGTTTGGCTGCCTTCAGTAATGTTTCAAATTCAGGAAGGTGTTTGGTGGGGAGCGGAGGGGATGGAAATGGTAACAACAACAACAACAACAGCAACAACAACAGCAGTACCAGGCATGCAACCGTGGTGTCGGAGATCAATAACAACACTATTACGCTGCCAACTTTCATAAACGTTAACGGGGCCTCGACTACACTGACAAACTCAGCATTTGCCGCGGACGCTCAGCAGATTCACATAAATCATCATCTGCAACAGCAGCAGCAGCAGCAGCAGCAACAACAACAACAGCAACAACAACAGCAACAACAACAACATCATCAACAACAACAACAACAAGAGCAACAACAACAACAGCTGCAGCTTACTAGTTGCGATCTTCCTCAACAGCAGCAACAACTCTCGCAACAGCAACAGTTGATTCAATTTACTTCCACGGGTTTACTTCCAACTAAACAACAACAACAACAACAACAACAACAACAACAACAACAACAACTACAACAACAACAACGTCATCAACAACAACAACACAAATTTCAACAGCAACAGCAGCAAGATTTGTCACAGCAACGGCTCCAACTTACTTCCAAAGAGCAGATTCATCCACAGCAAGTACCACAACTGCAGCAGCAGCAGCAGCAACAACAACAACAGCAGAGTCAGTTACAACAACAGCAGCAACAAGAACAACAACAACAACAACAACAACAACAACGACAACAGCAACAGCAGCAGCAGCAGCAACTACTATTACACCAGCAGCAAAGACTCACTGACACTTCTAACATCATCACCAACATGAGTGGCCTTCAACTTCTGCCCACGAAGACACCAACTGGAGAAATTGCCTTTGTCGTCCCGGCCAGCGTCATCAACGCAGGAACTTACGTCATTCCAGTCCTTGCCCCGCCCACTGTCAATCAAGCACCAACCTTTCATGAAGCACACGATTTCAACACGCCCACTTCTCTCCACTCAGCGTTTCCTTTACCGAACATTTCGCATAATCTTTCAGCTCAACAACGACCGGCCATTAGTCTTCCTGTTACAGCAGTAGCAGCTGCAGCAGCACCAACAGCACCAACAGCATCAACAACAACAACTGCAGCAGCAGGCACTAGCCAACTCAGTAATTCTACCGTTCAGATAGAACGAACTGAACCCCATGCCCCATTCAGTGGGCACACTACTCTACAGACCAAACCTCTGAATCTTTCCGCTCCGATCCCGCAGACACCTACCACAATGCTCCCTCTTTCCACAGTAATCGCTCAAAATCAGGTATCTATACCTAGCGTCCTAACACTCCCACAAGAAACAGTGACGACGTCACGAGTCGTTGTGCCGCCATTGGTATCTGTAACCAGCCAATCAGAATGGACTCCTAGCAAAACTCCGGCTTTACATCACGATCGGGATCTTTCGCCAAGTTTTCGTGAGGTTCCGTACCCTACTTCGACAATGCACGTCCCGGCTAGTGCGAGTTGTGCCGAGAGAGACAGTTCACCGATGCTTACCGAACCTCAGAACTTTAGTCTCCGGGATAATAGCATTATGTCCAGACAGCAGACTCCTCCCAGAAAGCGAGAAGCTGTAGAGGGAGAAGAGAAGGGAGTGAGCTTTGGCGCTAAGTCCAGGGCTAGAGATGGCAAGCGCTCCTTTTTCAGGCCCTGGTGATAATTTGTTACTAATGAGTAGTGATTATTACCCCCCCCCCTCCTCTACACACACTC
>NW_004798301.1:174492-176853 GCF_000002075.1 Aplysia californica | reverse complement strand
CTTCTTCTTCTTCTTCTTCTTCTTCTTTGTCTTCTTCTTTGTCTTCTTCTTCTTCTTCTCCTTCGAATAATTAAAGTTGATATCGTTGCTGATGTATTTTTTGTGTTTTTAAAAATGTTTTTATATTTTTAATAGTTATCAATTTATCTTAAACAGCATTCACTTGGCCAACGCAATTTCTATAACTAAAGCTTAACTCCTCTTACATTTTGACTCATATTAACTTCTATGCAACGTTTTACTTTCCTTAACAGTCAACAACGCGATCAATCGTGCTGAAGAAACTAGTATAGGGATTCACATTCTCAAAACTATTTATTGTTTTACCATGAGAGAGTTTTTTTCCGATCCGACTTTTTGATTGCTTCCATTTCTATGAAAATAATGAACATACTAAGACGCGCACACGACGAGAAGTATACACGCATTTTTATTTTTAAAATCCAATCTAAGATTTTAGAACTTGAAGTTGAATGTTCCATGTCAATTTTGTTTGACATTTGAAGTCAGTCCAGGTGTACTTATTCTGTCAATCCCATTCCGTTTGTCTGTTTTATGCCATTCGATTTCACTCCATCATTCCATTTTTCTGGATTTGCCTTTCTTTATAGTTTTGTATCACTCCGTCATTCCCTTCAAATTAATTAATGTCAAACTGGCGTTGTTATGCTCTGTTTGTTTGTTGCTTCTTTTTTTTTTGGGGGGGGGTGTTTATTTTAAATTTTCATTTGTATTTGTTTTAAACCCCGCAGTGAAAAGAAAGCCTGTTCTAATTCAAAACCTGAGAGAAGACACAAAAGGCCACCCTACATACTTTTATTACAATTATTATAGGGCTAGATGCAATCACGAACAACGACCTTTTTCTTTGATATAATTTTGCTGTCGATACTAACGGTATTTGATGTTTTCGATTCTTGGTATTGCTGTCTGACAACGACCACACACCGTTTTACAAAGAACGATACTAACTTTATGACCACAACACTCGATTTGAACGGGTGGTTGGAGAACGTCACTGGTAGGTTTTACTTCTTTACTGTCCATCTATTGTTTCTGTCTGTCTGTCTTACTGTTTTCCAGCGACTTTTATTGAGTCGATGTGCTTCTCTTTACTCAAACAAATTAGAGTTTGCAACTGTTCTGAGCTTTGGTTACTGTTGTGGTTGCTATTTTGTAGAAAAATTTCTCCCACTTGAAAATGGAAAGAAAAAAAAGGAAAATAAAATTATAGGCCATCCTTTACGATTTCATTTACTGTCCTAATATATCCGAAACAATGCTGCCGCCGACATTATAGATTCGTTTTATTTATCTTCTTCATTTTACACGGATTTTATCGTCTCCAGTGAATAAAGACAAGGTGGAACTACATAAAGTATTATAATTGATGCAGCCTCAATCCACAGGATACAATTTCCATCACTAGATTGTTACAGCCTACAGTCCATCCAAATGTACGACTGCGGGTGGTTGGAGGGTGGTCTTGTGTGGTTTACCCCTTCTTTTTTTAATTTCTATCATCCTTATCTTCCCTCCTTTTAAATAAAATTGTTACTCTCTTGTAACATCGTCAGCACTTATATGACTTAATTGTGTTGCAAGTGCCCCAAAAAACTTTTACAACTGAAACAAAGACAACACCCCCCGTAAAAAAAAAGAATGCATAAGTACACGTATTTCAATATTATCTAACACCGACAGGGTTGAAGTACATGCATCAACAGAGGTATGAATACTGGTATCGAATCACTAGAGTATCACTGACAAGAAGATCGTCTTTCCGAGGAGTGTGGATCAAAGGCTTGAGAACAATTGTAGATTCGTCATGCGAGGGTACGCCCCTGGTGCTTGCAAACTCGTAATTTGTATTGAAGAGCCTAAGATCCACATGAGTGATAAGTCTCAAGCAAAAAAAGTGTTTACACGCATTTCGCCAAGTAAATCGAACTTCATGAACTTCTCAAGCCTCCATGCGTGGGTGGTTGCTGGGTGCTCAGGTGTAGTTTGCTTCTTTCATATTATCAAAACATCTATCTTCCTTATCTATCCTTTTTTCTATTTTGTTTGTGTTTGTTACTCTATTGTAATATCTCTTATCTTCAATCCGACACATATATAGATTCTATAACTTAATTGTATTTCAAGTGCGTAAAAATCTTACTAAAAGTAAATAGAAAAACACAGAGTACTGGTATGGAGCCCGATATTGAATAGGTTTGCGAGTGTAATGTTGGGTGACCGTTGAAGTTTTTAGGTTCACAAGTGTAATGTTGTTGCGGTGACCGTTGGGGTTTTTAAGTTGCTAAGTATAGTGTTGCGGTGACCGTTGAAGAAGTTTGTAGGTTCACAAGTGTAATG
>NW_004798301.1:169452-171644 GCF_000002075.1 Aplysia californica | reverse complement strand
GTTCTGTCGTCGTCGTCTCCTCTTTCTGCCCCCACCCCCTCATCTCCTTTGCTCTCTCCTCTGGGCTCCTCTCTCTGCAACCTTTCTACTGCTGCTCCTTGGCTCCTTCTTATTGTTGTTTTTCAGCCATACCCCCGATCTTCTGGTAGGAAAGATTTACACCTAGCCTTCTCGGACAAAGATGAAAAGTCTAGGAGGTCCAGTGTGAAAGTTGTGCACGTTAAAGATCCCTTGGTGATCTAAAATCGATAAGAGGAGGCTTCTGCTGCGACCCCGGCAAAATTCAAAATTCCCTGCGAACTGAAAATGCTTAATGTGTCCCGCGCGCTCATTTGACCTTATGCAGTTGCGAGCGCCGTATGTGGAGCTCAGATGTGCACTCTGACGTAGATTGTGGTATCATCTGACATGACATAATTTTATTGGGTTGGTGCAAACCATCGACTTATAACTGGTAGTATCATAGATCCTGATCACTATGGAATGCAGCTGCGGGTTCGGGGTTCGAGCTTCAGCTCGGTATCGGTCCGACGTTGTGTCTTTGGGAAAGACACTTTTCGCGAAATTTCCCTTAGGCTCAGTCCTTTCGGAGATGGACGTAAAACTTGAAGGTCCCGCCTCTTAAATCACCAAAAAAGAGTTCATATAGGCGTTAATCCCATGCTATTTTCCCTATGAAGTGCAGCATTTGACTCAACTAAATTTGCAGCAAATCGAGAATAGGAGGGGGGGGGGGGCGTGCTGCTCTCACTCAGCTAAAGCAATATAGTTGTTTTGCACTTCACTTTCTTTTTTCTTCTTTTTTCTTTCTTTCTTTTTTGGTAAGTGTTTTACGGCACTCACAACTGCATGAGGACATACGAGCGTGCAGGGCACAGTAAACATTTTCAGTTCAATTTTCATTTTGAATTTTGTCCGGGTGGCTGCCAAAGCCTACCCTTATCGATTTTGGACGACCAAGCGACCTTTAACGTGTGCACCTTGCACCCGGGACCTCCGAGATTGTTTTGCCATTATCCGAGAAGGCTAGGTGTTAGATCTTACCTACCATAAGATCATGGATGTGGCTGAAAGACAGCAGTAAGAAGGAGCCAAGGAGGAGCAGTAGAAAGGCAGCAGAAAGCGGTGGCAAAGACGGTGAGGGGATGGGGGTAGAAAGTGAAGACGAAAGCAGACGGCAGAATATTGTTAGAGAGCAGGAAAGGATGTTAAGGAGAAAATTTTAGAGACGAAAATTTCCCGTCGCTATCCGGATTCGAACGCGAGACCCATTGAATGAGAGGTGAACACCTTAATCTCTACACACGAGAGCCCGTAGTAGCGAAGTTTATTCTAAGGAGAAAAAAGATCGGCGGCCTAATAGTGCGCTTTCGAAGCATCATAAATTATGTGCCTATTTGACTTAACCATTCAGCATTCAAAATTTTTGCAGCTATTCACAGCCATTCGGGGCGCATTAGAGCCTTTCAGATGCAATGTGATTTTTTTCCCCTACGGACCACAGATTTTCGTCCCACTTACCTCAACCCAGTCATAGATCAAGGCATGTTATGTCTAAAACATTTTCGGTAAATATAAAAATACTTTGTACTTGACGATTCTGAAACAGTGATAGGGGAAGCCACCAAGAGTCATAAAACATGCCTTTCATAAGTATTCACGACTCTACAATATCCACATGTTACATTACTAATAGCTCAAGCGCCCACAAATCTCGACGTGGCGAAGCGAATGGCTTTTCTGGAAATTAAGAGAGTGCGCAGACGGAATCAGCTTCACTGCCCCTATTCTTTAAAATGAAGGTGATTATACACCCCCATCGACACAATTTAGATCATTCAAGAGGCAGGATTCCGACCCTGCCTGTGAGGGAAAACCCGGGCTGAGACGTTTACAACATCTCACCAGCTGAAAGACAAAGACAGTAGATAAAAATTTCGCCCACTCGGGAATCGAACTCAGGTCTAGAGTTCGTGGCAATGATGCCCCCCCCCCACCCCCACGTTAACGTAACGGAACTCCTAGCAGGCCTGTCGAGAGGGGGGGTCAGGGGGGGGGCAATGCCCCGGGGCCCGGGGGTTTGGGGGGCCCGCAAGCACGGGGAAAAGAGAGAGAAAAAAGAGAGAGAAAGAGAGAGAGGAAGAGAGAGAGAGAGAGAGAGAGAGAGAGAGAGAGAGAGAGAGAGAGAGAGA
>NW_004798301.1:163363-169352 GCF_000002075.1 Aplysia californica | reverse complement strand
AGAGAGAGAGAGAGAGAGAGAGAGAGAGAGAGCGTATGTTGGTATGTAATAGATATGCTACAGTAAAGTGATTATATATGCTTATATGTACATTGTATTTGTTGGGTTATTAAATTGCTGGTGAGGGTGGGTGAGACCTTGGGGAGGAGGGGCCAGAAGGTGATTGTTGCCCCAGGGCCCGACCTGGCTCTCGACGGCCCTGACTCCTAGTGCCCACTCCGGGCGCTGTACCTCAAGGGCAACAAGACATGTGCAGTTCAACAGACGGATAAATACTTTTCGAGACTCACGTGGAGGCGTCTCAGCGGTCAAAGGAGGAAATCTACAAGCTCGCACTGAAATATGGGGGCAGGGTGGTGTTTTATATACAAGAGCTTGTGGAGAGCGGGGCGGGGGCTCAGATTGTTCATGTAAATGGGGGCGCGCCGGCCATAGCTATAAGGGTAAGAGGGTCCCCCATGTGTGACCCTGTGACGTCACTGCCACGAACTCTTGTACTATATTTATAACCTCTTTGGCGCCATCGCAATTTCAGTCAAGAACGTTGCGAATTTTGAATGCTGCAGATGGACTTTAAAAAATATGAGAAAAATCCATTTGCACAGGGTATTCGAACAGAACGAATAGTGACTTAACGATTCGAGGCGTCGATGTCAATTTCCCTCCGTCAAAATCGAGCAACCCAGCCCAGCTTGACATCAGCACAGCACGAACATACAAAAACGCACTATCCCTCTGAATGTTTATAGATACAACATGACCAAACGAACAAGTTCACTGACCGCCCGAGGAAGCCCTTCATTTTTACCACACAAAACGACACATGTAAAAGTGTGTGTTCAGTTTGTTCAGCGATTGGAATAAGCCTTTGACAACCACGTTCTCCTTGTACATTTTAGCAGCTGAAAGGCTTTTGACAGGGACGCTCAAAGATCAATATTATGACGATTGAGACAGATTAGATTAATGAAGTAAAGGAAAACATAGCTATTGACTCCTTTTAGCCTCATTTGTTCTGAAGGGGGGTCCTGTCACCACATGCAGAGATTATTACTAAGCGAAAGTGCAACTTTTTAAAAAATGAGTGTGAGAAACGAAATAGTTGAAATAAGTGATTTGAGAAAAAAAATCGTTTTGAATACGTAAGAAAGGTTTATTTCACAAAATCAAGGAACGTAGTGAATATGAAATATTAAGTACATGTGCACGTACAAAAAAAACAATAACAAAAAGAGAAAGTATACCGGTGATTTTTCGTTTGTTCTTGTTTTTGTTGTATTTTGGGGGGTTTGTTTGTTTGTTGTTGTGTTGTTGTTGTTGTTGTTGGGGTTTTTTTTTGGGGGGGGGGCAGTTGAGGCGGGGGGGGGGGGGTATCGATATATTTTGCTCGTGTATTTGTTTGCTTCTTTTGTTTTGTTTCGTTTTGTTTGGGTTGGCTTTTTTAGATTCAAAATGGGTGTGTCATACATGCGCGAGAATTCACAAACTCAAAAACACTCACATACAAACTTCTACACAAACAGAGAGGGGGAGAGAGAGACAGAGAGAGAGAGAGAGAGAGAGAGAGAGAGAGAGAGAGAGAGAGAGAGAGACGAACAAACGAACAAACTCATGTGACCTTATTTCGTTGCAAAGTAAAACATTTACCAAAACAAAACACACGAATACAAAACTCAAACGTGCCTTCCAAATTTTTGTTCCTCTTTTGCTTTCCCTTTTCCACTCCATTCGCAAAGACGTATATCATGATGCCTTAGATCGTGCCCTATGATGTAGTTCCAATCCACTGCTGGGTGAACCAGTTGAACCAAATAAAGTGCAGTGAAGAAAAGGTGACCCATGAACTCTATTACTTTTACTTTTACTTTTTCCTTCCTCTGGTAGCCTTAGGATGTCGAGGGGGGAGTGCAGGTTTCGGTCCTGCGCTAAATGTGTGGCGTCTGTGATAAATATGATATATGTTGTTCCCGGACCTTTTTAGCCCCATCCAGCGTGGTCTTTCTTGGTCTTCCTCTTGATTTGAAGCCAGATTCACGGGTGTGGTAAGCTCTTGCCGCAAGTTGTTTCTGGGGCATTCTGGTTGACTCTTTTACGCTCAATGAAATTCATAACTGGTAATATTCCGGTTTGTAGGCGTATGATCTCGTTCCTTATGCGGTCTCTTCTGGATACATTGATGGTTTTGTGGGGATACCTCACTTTGAATACTTTGATTTTTCTTTCTTGTGCTTTATTTAGAGACAATATGTTTTTGCACTGATACGTTAATGTTGGTATACAAATACTATTGATTAGCTGACAAGCATAAACTCTACAGTGATAGAAAAACTGTATTCTGTTCCGTCACTTTCATTTTCTCTAGGTGGGCTGCTTAAACCACACAAAAAACACTTTATACAATTCCAAACAACGACCATGAAGTTAAAAGAACAAGCAAAACAAAAAACAACACCCCCCCCCCCCCAAGGCGATTTATTGGACGCACACTCAGTCACTCAGAAAGCCAGCCCGAAACGTTACTAGACAACGTCCAAGATGAACTCCCAGGGGAAGAAAATGAGAGGAAGGCCAAGATCCACCTGGGAGCGAGATGTAAAGGTAGATCCCAGGCATAATAAAAACACAGTTTGGTGGAGGTGGCGAGGATCGCCCTGAATTGAGACGTGTGGAGAGCGCGTCATGGCGGCCTACACCCAATACCAGGATGAAAGAGACGATTGAAACGAATACACTTTTGGACAAAAACGAAAAAAACAACACTCTAAAACAAATACAACGCATGTGTATTTTCATGCCTCTTCCGGACTCATTCTATAATATTTTCTCGTTTCTCTAAGTTGATATAATTTGCTTCTGTTGGAAGTTTTCACCCATGTTTTAGATTTGGACGGTAATACACTTCTACATGGAAAATCCTACAGTGAGGTCAAAAATTCGTGGCGCAATTTGTTGTCAAATATTTGCTAAACTGTCGAACATAGACTCTCCAGATTTTGAACAATTGCTTGTATCAATTTGTCTTAACAGATCAATATTTTTGTAAGATCCTGTTATTTGTATTCTATAAAATTCCTGAATAAATACTATAAATACTAATAAAATAATTCAAGTGGGTATGATATGGGTGGCATTGATTCAAAAGTTAAAGAGATATTTGAAGATAAGTTGCGCCACGAATATTTTTTTTACCGCACTATCGTTTGCTGACTATCTTCTTTGGAAGATTCCATCCGTATTTTCGATCCGTACAACAATATACTTAAATGGAAAATCGTAGTCTTTGAACCTATCCTATCGGTGCGAGCATGTGGCTGCGAGCACTCATTGGTAAATCGCTACCTCAGAATTACACAGTTCTATCTGCTCAGTAGGCCCTATTTAGTTTTGAGAAATTTGACGTGAAAGATTCTGAGTTTCACATCATGCCAAGCTTTTGCAAATGCAATTCTTTGAACATCTTGATAACGCCTCCGAATAGTCTTACAATTCTGATAGAGCATATAAAACATTTGGTTTTTCATAACATGGTCTTAATAACTCAAAAACTGCCAAAAGTGTCACATAGAACTTTGTAATTCTGAGGTAGCGAAAGAGTGACATCTTGAACTAACAACTGCTGCACCAGATCCCCTAGAAACCTAACTTACAACCGAAGTTGGTGAGGAATCGAAGATTTATTCTGCATCCCTCCTTTTTTTCCTTTTCTCTATCTATGTAGGATTTTTAATCTTCTTATCCAGCATTCAAAACTCCCTCCGCAAAATGCACTGGAAATTGTGGGTATGACAAAGAACAAATCACAGACTTGTTTTAGAATAAAAACCTAAACCATGCACTTTAAAGTATTTTCCGCTTCACTATGGAGCGCACCTATTTGCTCAGTTTGAGAAAGGGCAATGGTTTTAAAATGGGAATGGGGTGGGGGTGGGGGTGGGGGAAAGAAGTGCCGCACACGCGCACATGACTTTTGCGAGACTGGTGTACTTTTAACCTTAATAGTATGATCATTACCGGCACGTCCGATGGTTTGCACGATTCGCCCAACGAAATTTTTTATACTAAGTAAAGGGCGGCGTCGATCATGAGAGTGTGTGATCTTGAAGTATAAGCCTATGAAATTAATAAACAAACCATAGTGCATTTTTGAGGTTTTTTCCCTATTGACTACCCAGTACTTTCCAGGCACATCAAACAAACCTCAAGCCGCCCTCTGAGAGGGTCAGTCTCCTTCAAATGGCCCTCCCCAGGCGGCTTAGACAGGGAACGTGCCTTCCCTCAAGGGCCGTAAGATTTCTGAAGACTCCCCTTAGAAGAGCCTTATTAGCTGGAGTGTACGGAATAATTTGCAGGTACACTTGAGACGGAGCCGTCTGATCTCAAGACGTCATTTATTTAGGATGCTAAGAGAATTAAGTTCACGATCCTGTTTTCAAAGTTTACTCGTAAGTATGGGTGTGTATCAAATCTAAAAGTCAAAATTGTTTAGAAATTCAGATGAGATCAATCTCTCCTGTTGTTGTTGTTGTTGTTGTTGTTGCTGTTGATGTTGCTGTTGTTGTTGTTGTAGTTGATGTTGTTGTTATTGTTGTTGGTGGTGGTGGTGGTGTTATTGCTGCTGCTGCTGCTGCTCTTGTTGTTGTTATTATTGTTGTTGTTGCTGTTGTTGTTGTCCCTGTAATTGTTGTGGTTGTTGTGGTTGATGTTGTTGTCTTTTATTTGTTGCTGCTGTTTGATTTTTCTATAACGACCCACGTCTGCAACAGCTAGGGTAATTACTTCTTCGACAACAACAAAGCCCACTAGAACACCGATAGGTCTATGAACTGCCTTCGCTGCTTAAAATTAAAACAAAAAATAGGGATATTTTCGAATAAGCATTACATTTCTTTCCCCTATCGGCAAACGCTACCATACATGAAATGAATGTCATTGTCTAAGACCAAAAAAAAGTGATTATGAATCAATAAGGAGGTCGTTAGGGGCGAAAATTCAAGGCTGATAACAGTAACGTTTTCCCCTTTTAATAATAATCATGTCAACAGCGACGTGTCTGCCTCTCAATTGTACCAGGGAATTAATTCCTTGGAGCTCAGCAGTCATGGGGTTGGGTTACTGGTGGCTCCAAGGGTCTCGAGAGGAAGAGATGTTAATCCAATTAACCAGCGAATCTCCTCTCAATAAACAACGTCAGCAGGCCCATGTTGACAAGTTCCTCTTAACCCTGTCTCAAAACTGTTCTCCATATATAAGGATTAAAAGCAAAACTATCCACCATTTACACATAGCATTAAGTCCTTTTTGTCGTAGCTGATACTTTAAAAGATTCAAAACTTCAAGAGTGTGGAAGAGTTTTTCGGAGTTAGCGATACGAGAAACCAACAGAAATTAGAGATGTGGGTAAACTTGAAATGCGGCGGTGTAATTTGAACTCCTAAAGGTTAAGGAATGTAATTTGAACCCTAAGAGGTTAAGAAAAGGATGCGTAGAGTGTCTGTGTATGTTGACTCATCCTGTATTTTGTTTGCGGAGCGTGGGATCAGCGTAACTTGTACAAAGTAACTTAACTTTATTTGTCTCAGACCCTCATAACTGGAGTCTGGTTTAGTGGTTGGGCGCTTCGCCTTCGCACGTAGAAGATCTGAGTTTGATTCTCGTGTGGGCAGAATCTTTACAGAGAAAATAGATCTCAGCCTTTCTGTTGGGGTGTTGCTCTCCTCTAAACCCGCGTTGGCTGTGACCGGGAGAGTGGAGCCCGCCTCCTAAATGATCTAAATTGTGTCAAGGGGCTAAAAACACCCACATTTAAGAATAGTGAAAAGTTGACCCTCATACAAGATGAAAAAAACTGTGTGCTGTGTTGGGGGCTGTGTGTGGATGTGAGTGGGGTTTGTCTATGTATGTTGAGTTTAATGTGAAGTGAGCGGGGGTAAGTGTATGGAATGTGCATGTAAGTGTGTGTGTGTGTGTGTGTGTGTGTGTGTGTGTGTGT
>NW_004798301.1:158075-161028 GCF_000002075.1 Aplysia californica | reverse complement strand
GTTGCGGGGAGGGGGGCAGCGCTTGTTTTTTTCTTTTTTTCTTCTTTTCATCCAGGGTTTTTGTAATTGTTTTGTTTGTTTGATTGTTTTTTTTTTTGTGTTCTTATTTTATTTTAGAGGGAGTGAAGAGTGACCGCCATGACAGTGCACGGTCTAGGAGTGCAAGTTGATGCTTGTAATAAAAGACAGAATTAACATTCATTTAACTTGTTTGACAACATGGTGAAACCAGAATAGTATGATCTTCAGAATAATGGAATCGAAAGAATCGACGTTTTTCCGACTCTTCAGAATTGTTTAATTGAATGTTATTCATTTATTTATTTTTTTAAAATTTATTTATTTTGTCTGAATACCTTTAAAAACTCCTGGGTGCATTTTATTTAAAAAAGATAAAATAGCACCAAAAAAACCCCTAAGTTTGCCGTTTCCAAGTACACTCATGAGCTATGGAGATTTTTGACTCGAGCCAGTACTCGAATATTTAAAAAACTACTCGAGCGAGTACTCACAAGGGCTAAATACTCGAGTAAATTCGAGTACTCGCATACCCCTGCTCCCTATCTCCAAAGATAGTAAAGAATCTTTCGCCATCACCCCCGGGGCATGGACTCGTCCTGTATTTGCTCATGCCCCGAAACAGTCACAAGGGGGCGCTAAGGAGATTGGACAAGACTCCCATTTCGTTGACACTACGTCACAAACCCCCCGCGCGCGTGCGAAAACAGGCGAAGACTGCCTGAGAGACCCACATAAAAGATGTTGGTCTACATACAGATGAAAGTAATGTTAGTCTCGCAGTTTCTTATTTCTCAGCAGGTAACGCTCAGTGAAAATGTGGAATAATATTGTGTCTCATCTCGTGTGCTGGCTCGCAGCATGTAGCGATATATTATTATAGAAAACAGCGGGTGTCTTTGCGCAAACAGAACAAAAGAGATTGACGCTGGGGAGAAAAGGAGATGGATATTCATGGAAGAGGAAAAAGGCTTGGCTTATACTGCCATTCAAAGGCAGAGCGACGTAACTGCACACTTGACGATTTTGAGATTAAAAAAACCGGAAAACTCTTGACTTTCACTATTGAAATCAGACATTTCCATCTATAGCTTTACCAGTTCGAAAACAGTTATTTAAGGTGTGATACCTCATCCTTCTTTTAACACAAGAAGAATATGGACATGATTACTAATTGATTACTTGATTCCAGAACTGGGGGTTTTCAGAAACACATTAGCGGGTGGTTGTTGTTGTTGTTGTTGTTGTTTTGTTTTTTTTTGGGGGGGGGCGTCCGCCGCTAGCAAGTCCTACATTTTCCCTGTCCTTCTGTTGTTTCTGTCTGTCTGTATTACTTTTTTCTTGCACTAAATGACCGTTATTGTGTGAACATGCTTCTCTTTGCTCAAACAAACGTAGAGACAGATTCTGTCTTTAACTCATCGTCGCTCCTCAGTAGGATCCGTCAAAAGGTTGTCACAACTGGTAGTCTCCACCAGTACCTGATTGCTGATTCGTCTCAAGAGGTTGGAGGGCGAAACTGCAATGTGCTTCTCTTCACTCAAAAAAACAAACAACAACAAACAAACGAACGAACGAACAAACAAACAAAAAAAGAGACAGACGATGCAGCTGTCATTGGCGTGTCGCCCTTACTCAGCGGCGTCCATCCTAAAGTAGTCGTACGGATGGTCTCCATTCTGTAAGGGACTGCTGACTTGTCTGCCAGGGTTGAAGAGGTTGCTGAGCCTCCCCTGCTCTATCTGTATTCCTTTTCTTATCAGTACATGCATCTCCCTTTGAGTAAGAGCTTCTCTCTTCCCTTTTGCTTTCCAGAAGGTCATGTGCGTGTTGCAGTTATAACATGTAGTAGGAGGATCAAGTGTGAGCGCGCTGCAGTTGATCTGATCTACTCGTTCATTCTCATTCTCTCTCTCTCTCTCTCTCTCTCTCTCTCTCTCTCTCTCTCTCTCTCTCTCTCTCTCTCTTTTAACAGAAAATTCAGGTGATTGCCCATATATTGCTCCCATTGATTTATTATAATTATAATATGGACAAACTAGTATTTTAAAAACAACAACAATAAGACAAAACTTTTTAAAAAACTAAATTTAAAAAACCCCCACTTAAAAACTCGATTTCGTCAGAAACGTCGCCATAAGCCTATAAGGGACGCGGTAGTAGAAAAGGACTGAATGTATGATTATCATGTTCATGGTGGTCTCACTGTCTCTAACAACGACGTGTCTATCGTGTTTGTGTTAGTGCCGTTTCCCCCACGATACCACGGGCGTCGAGCTATGATGGTCGCTTCCCGGGGTGCTGGACACACATAGTAGGTCCGTGTTGGTACATAGACCACGCCGGGTTAGGGCGCCTTCAGATCTGTAATTGTAGCTTATTGTTCACTTTCGTCGGACCGCGGTTAGTAAAAACAAGATTTAAAAAAACAAACCAGATCGTTCTTTATAATCTTCTCAGGTCTTTGCATACGGGTCAAAATAATTTAGAAGCCTATCTAAAATCTAAGAGGGACCACGACTAGCTATAGCTTGTTCACTTTCGTCGGACCGCGGTAAAACCAGATTGAAACAAATCGTTCTGTTAAATCTTTTCAGGTCTTTGCTTACGGGTCATCAGAATTTAGGAGTACATTTATGAATGTCACTACTTCACTACTATAGCAATAGCTTGTTCACTTTCGTCTGACCGCGGTAAGAATAACAACATTTCGCGTTTTCTGAGTTCGTGTTATCTTATCTGTGCCCGAGTGTAATTCTGTCCTTAGTATTGCCTAACATGTTGTTAATCACTGAGTATGATGAACGCTTTTACTTTTAGTAGGTAGGTTCAGGTGGAACGTTAAGTCCATTTTTACGTTACACAAATGAAATGAACACACTCCATGGGAAACGATATTACTATAACTAAGACTTGACAGCTGGACAGCCTATAC
>NW_004798301.1:155435-156795 GCF_000002075.1 Aplysia californica | reverse complement strand
CCGGGTACCCACTCCCACATGGATGAAAGGATGAAAATAATACATTTAAAGTGCCTTTCCCAAGGGTACAACGTCTGGTCCCTGACGAGATTCGAACCCACGACCTTAACCAGTAATTGTGAGTCCGAGAGCCTTACCACTAGGCCATGGACGTCAGGACAACATAAGTTAAATGAACATTCTAAAAGTAACAATTTCGTTATATCCGTAACTTGATTTGAAAAAGACAACTCCCTCCTCTTCACAAACTAAACGACACTCCTCATGGATTATAATTAAGTCTTCTGTTACGTCATACACATCAAATCTCCGTTGCGATGGGTGTTTTAATGGCTTATTTAAAATGTACTATTTTTCACTTTCTAATTTGTCTTCAATATCCGACCACTATAATAAAAAATAACGGTATCACAAACTCAAAATCCGTAGGCCTATATTTCTCATTGAAGCAAAAACTCTTTCTATCTAAAATTAAATCAATTAAATCAACTTGACAGTGACGTAAGGGCTTCTTGAGTTGAGTTGCAGGAGCTCCAAGATGATATACAATAGGCCTACAAACCTCCGCTTCTCATAATAAGAAGCGTACTTGTAACCTACTAGAAATCCAATTGCACCAATCAATAATACGAGTATTATATGTATAAATATTTAAAATGCATGTATTTTGATCTAACTATATTCTAATAAAAAGAGAAGAAAAAAAAAGGAATGCAAATCACTGTTATGGCTTTAACTGTAAATTATGATAAAGCACATCGAGCGTGCTGTGCGTGTCGGAAAACACATGTTTGCAAGTTGCTCAGTGACGTAACACGGCCACAGACCAGGTGTGTGAAGATAACCACCTGTGATTTTGACAAGACAAACGGGCAGCCGATCAGCCACCGCTGCGCGTCAAGCGACGCGCGCACATTTCAATGATTAACCCTCGCCCGCCGACTCGTCAGCCTCTGTGGCCAAGTGGTAAGGCGTCGGTCTCGTAAACCGAAGATCCAGGGTTCGACCCCCTGCGGAGGCATTAGTGGTGGTATTTTTTTTTTTATTTTTTTTTTCTGAAGGCGGTTTTTTTCTTTCTTTTTTTTTATTTTTAAATTTTTGGTTGGTTTTTGTTTTTTTGTTTTTTTTTTGCTTTTTTTTTTTTGGCTGCGTTGTTTCTTTGCTTTGTTTGATCAATGATGTTATCTATCTATTATTGATAATGTTAAAAATAAGCCCGTATCTATTTCTCCGAACGTTCGGGAAAATAAACTTGAACTTTATTTCTCCGAACGGTTTCCGTTCTCGGAGATTTGTTGATAATAAGCGAATGGAGTGGCTTTTGTGTGTGTGTGTGTGTGTGTGTGTGTGTGTGTGTGTG
>NW_004798301.1:144178-154998 GCF_000002075.1 Aplysia californica | reverse complement strand
TGGAGGTGTTTTTTTTTTATAAGAAGGATTTTAGTTTTTGCTGGGGGACTAAATGCAAAATAGGTCGAGCAGACTTGCTTTCTCGCAGTACCATTTGACGGTACATGTATTTTCAAAGGAAGTATATCGGGAACGTTGCCCCAACCACAACTGAAGTATCTGAATATTCAGACATTCAAAAATCTCTAGCTCTAGAAATTGAATTCGATGCACAAAAAAAAGGCTTCCTCCCAGTCCTCGCAGAATGGCAGAATGAAAGTATGACGCCTAAATTTTGCAAACAACCAAAAAATCTCGAGATCAGAAACCGTTCGGAGAAATAGATTTCAACTTTTTTTTCCTGAGCGTTCGGAGAAATAGTCACTTCGTAAAAATAATTCTTTATTCTATCATCTTGTTGATGTCTCAAACTTATTGAGGAAGCGCACTCATGACATAAACATTTCACAACACTTAGAAACGCACTTTAAGAAAAAAGGAACCTAACTTTGTTATTCACATGGAACAGATTGTTCAATTTTGTTATTTTAATTGTTTTATATTTTTGGGGGTAAATCTTCAATCTAAAATGACAGGCAACAATAATTATGCACACTATGAAACAATAATATGCTAATTAATGTTTCTTGTCTGTGCATGATGTTCGCAACATTGCTTTTGGTCTGCTGTCGATCGTTACGTCGTTAAAAAGTTAATGTAACAATGTCAAGCATTTTTGGCCGAGGGTTTGTATAGAAAATAAGATGTTTGTTGTCTTGTTGACTGCTAAGCAGGATATTGAAACGCCTGAGATTTACTGTACGTCGGTAGTTGATAAAACCACTCGTTGCTCCATTTCTGTATTTTGGTCCTATCCTGTTCAATGTTTCGGTTTTTAAGTTTTTTGTTATTCTGACTGTCTTTTTTCACACGCTTGACTTATCCATTGATTTGACACAATATTTGGAGTATCTTAGAATGGAGATTTCAAAACAATTATAATAAGGAGAACATGAGCATAATTCGGACATGGTTGTAGAGCGCATAGAGCATACCTGTGAAGAGTGGCTGTGGGATACATAAATGCAAGTTGAAGTAGTAGTAGTAGTAGTAGTAGTAGTAGTAGTAGTAGTAGTAGTAGTAGTAGTGTTTTTGTTGTTGTTGTTTTTGTTATTGACATTGTTAATATCCTTATTATTATTTGTATTATTTATTTTCCAAATTATTATTTTTATGATTATTACTATATTATTATTATTGTTGTTGTTGTTGTTATTTATTCTTACTATTACTGTTATTGTTATATTATTTAATAGAGACCCGGGAATTGGCTAGGCTGACGTGGATTTTGTCGCCTTGTACAAATGGCGACGCAGGGAGCGAGTAAGTAGGTAAGGTTGATGAACACCCGCCTCCTAAATGGTCTAAATTGCGTTGAATGGAGAATTAAAACGTTTACAATAAGATGCAGTCATTTGATTAGAGAAGCAAACAGCTTCTGTGATATGTTGACAGATTTGTTATTCAAAGACCCTATAGGTAAATTTTATCTGTAACCTTCTGAATCACTTGTGGGTGGCCGTTTTATTGGGACAACGTTAGGGCCCCGCACTGTCACGGCTGCAGTTTTTGTTTGTTTTGTTTTTTTTGTTGGGTGTTTAGTTGGGTTTTTTTATGATGTCGACATTATTTATTTGCCAATTATACTACCCAGCGGTTACATTACCCACGACAAAAATATTCCGTAGAATGTCCATAAAATCAAGTGTATAATACATCAAAGCCGTGCACTATTGCAGCTGCGTACTTTTTAACGCCATTGATACAATTTGATTGCCGATACCATCCAACGGTAACATAATATTCCCTTGGACAAAAATCGTTCCATGCAATGTCCAAAAAATCAAGTGTCACGGAAACTATTTTCCGGGTGATTCAATCGAGGTGTACTCTTGTTAGAATTTTTATTGAAATAAAAAGAAATCCGTTTTTCAAAGCTGCAACATGACGTTAACGTCTTGTATTGACATTGCTTTAGGAATTTTTTTCTGCTTCTCTCATTGATCCCAAAGAGTGCAAA
This sequence comes from Aplysia californica, assembly GCF_000002075.1. Taxonomy (NCBI): domain Eukaryota; kingdom Metazoa; phylum Mollusca; class Gastropoda; order Aplysiida; family Aplysiidae; genus Aplysia; species Aplysia californica. The sequence goes on along the minus strand of NW_004798301.1, from coordinate 152,939 downwards.
GAGTGGGCCAATAATAACCATTACTCTGTTAAGTCGTAGGTTGTAATACGACGACAGAAGGAATGTGCGTTAGCAATAATGTTAATGTGAGGCGGCGTGGTGATACCAGGCGCTCGTCAAAATAATGAAATGGAAGGAACTGGAATTTTCTCGCCAGTGTGGCGATATCTATCGATTTTCTCAATTTTTTATTTACATTTTAAAAATTTATTTTATTTTTATTTATTCATTTATTATTTTTCATTTTTTATTTTATCTTTTTTAAATTTTATTTTAGTAATTTATTAATTTTTTTTTTTTTTTTTTTAATTTTTTTTTTGGGGGGGGGGGGCTCAGCATCTTTTATTTTCATTCAAGAACACATGTCTGTGAGGATTTTTACTGCAAAACGTTGATTAAAGGCACACACAAAAGTTTTTAGTTACCACGGGTTCTCAAGCTAAGGTAACAACCAAACTTTGGCGACCATTAAAATTTTCTCTTTAATTTAACCTCTAAAACAAGGCGACCTCCACCTCCTTCAATTGCGGATATATCGACTTCTATTCCAGATAAAAAGGTATTTTTTCACCGAAGGCAAGACAAAAGCACAAGCATTGTGATACGATAGCTTTACATGTCAAAAAAAATAAAAAATTAACGAGGGCCTGATTCCACCGCGTCGCGACACATATCATTTCTCTCACAGTGATCGCACTGTGCATGGTTGAGACAAGGTTAGAGTGGTGTACTACTCAAAGGGGTGGCAAAGGCATTTTCTTAGAAAACTTCACATTCAAAGTCGACGAAAGTGGCCCAAAGCTAGTAAAACGAAAGAAGGAATTAGACTCTAAATTGGCGCGGATAATAATATGACCTTATGCAGTTGCGAGTGCCGTAAAACCTCTCCGAAATTTTAAAAATAATAAAAAGGCCGTAAATCTTTGGGTGCCATTGACACTGGCAATCGGTCATCAAATCGACATCATCAAAAGGTACGCGGCTCTGACAGCTTTCCGTTTTGAAAAAAAAAAAAATAATGGCGAAATGGTATGGATTTAAAGCCCCTATCAACACTGTTAGTTTTTTTTTTCCCTCCAAGTTTAACACCCGTCTCCGAAAAGGACGGAATCAAATGGGAAATTCGTGTAAAGTGCCTTTCCTAAGAACACAAAGTCGTACCGAGCTTGGGCTTGAATCCCCAAACCAGCAATCTCACTATCAAGAGTCCAGTAGCCTGACAACTAGACTACCGACGACACTTTTCCATTTTGTTCACCTTAAATAAGTAAACACGTTCTTTCAAGGCAGGTTGTCAATATACATTAAATGATAATGTATCAATTAATATAGACTATCTAATGATGCATCTTTAAGATAATATACCTCTTATTTATTCATAAATGAATACAAAGTACGGTGAGTGGGTGGTTGGCTGGTGCTTTGGTGTGATTTGCTTCTTCTTTCCTGTCATCTATCGTCCTTATCTCTCCTTCTTTTTTGGGTATGTTACTCTCTTGTAACACCTCTAATCCTCGGCGCTTATATGACCTTTTTGTTTTGTTAGTGACGTAAAACTCTTACTAAAACTAACTAAAAGTACGGTGAAATTATTCATCGTTATTGTCTAAGTGACTGATTTATTAGTTAGTGTGTTGGTTTATCTGCCCGATTAAAAAAATTATGTTCTTGTTTTATTCATTTATCGATTTTTCAAAGTCTACTTTAACTAAGAATTTCAAGGGTTCGTCGACTAGGGTAAGAAACAGGACCTCAGATGCAAGCATCACAGTGGGTAAAACATTGATTAATCTCATCGTAAACGCCATGGGGTATGTTAATTGTCAACACCACCACCCTCCCCTCTCCAAACGCACACACATACACAAACACAGACACGCGCACACACACACACACACACACACACACACACAAACACACACACACACACACACATACACACACACACATACACACACACACATACACACATACACAGACGTTTGCAGCATCGCACTGAAAAAGTTTCATTCATTCATTCATTCATTCATTCATTCATTCATTCATTCATTCATTCTTTCATTCATTCATTCGTTCATTCATTCATTTCATTTATGTATAGATCTCTTCAAACTTTTATTGCGTAACGCCCTAAAACAAAATTGCTTGACTCATATAATATACATGTACGTGTATAATACTCGTATATCATATAACAATAATAAAATTGATTTCTACAGACTAAAGCCAATAGTATGATCCTGAAGTGACAGGGTACGGCTGAATTGTGTAACAAGTTACAACTTGTGGACATTAGAATACCAGCCTCTGTGGCCAAGTGGTAAGGCGTCGGTCTCGTAAACCGAAGATCCAGGGTTCGACCCCCTGCGGAGGCAAAATAAACCAATGGTCTGTCTTTTCTTTTTTGTATCTTCGGTGGAATGAACATACGATCGCTTTTAAGCACAAGGGGGCTATCCCGAAAAATTCTGTTTTGAGAAAATCAAAGGTAAGTTTTTGCCCCTTGTTCAGTTTCTATAAAAGACAAGGAGAGTTTTTCTCTATAACACAACAAATATGCACAGCATTGAAGCCAAACTTCTCGTATAGGTAGGGCAATGCCCACTTTTGGTGTAGGTCAAGATTTATGGACCCCACCCTCCCCAATCCGGGTTAGCCCACGTGTCTTTAAAAGAAACTTTAAATTCTCGCAATATTGATATTGTTGATTGTTCATTTTGGGGTCGAATTTGTTCCTGGGTGTTTTGAAACGTCTTTGTTTAATCTTTAGTTCTTCAATCGTATATTATTATGTTGTTTCACGTGTTTCATATCCAGCGCATGGTTGGTTTGGTTCTTTTTCTTTAATGCAGTTTACTGGTAGGTGTTTTTACGCCCACAGCGACACTATTTAAATTATTTAAGAGGTTTGCTTGGACACTGCCTGCCTAGAACAACCTGGGCTGACAGTGATACAATTTTTAATACAATGTTTCTCCCCACTCAGTAATTGAACTCAGACTCCAAATTTCTTTTTATAACATTTCTTTTTTTTTTTAGTAGGGGTTTTACGGCGCTCGCAACTGCATAAGGTCATATGAGCACCAGAAGATTAGAGGTGTTACAAGAGAGTAACAAACATAAAAAAGAAGAAGGGGAAATAAGGACGATAGATGCTTGATAGGAAAGAAGGAGCAAACCACACCAGAGCGCCCGCCAACCACCCACTAACATTTCTAATAGAATGGTGTAATCAATAATGACAATAGTGACAAATCGCTACCTCAGAATTACAAAGTTCTGTCTGACATTTTGGGCCATGTTGAGTAACTAAGACCATCAGATAAGAAATCAATCTATTTGCTCTATCAAAATCGTAAGGTTATCCAGAGTTGTTATAAAGATGTTCAAAGAATTGCAAGCGAAATGCGAGCGTAGCTTGACATTTTATAGTGAAACTAAAACATTTTGACGTCAGATTTCTCAGAACCAGGAATTGAGCAGATAGAACTTTGTAATTCTGAGGAAGGGAAATATTTCACTTTAATCTAACATTGTGCTCATTAAAATGTAAACAATGAGATTATTGTATACTTTTACCAATGCATTTCTGTATTAGCGTATGTAACTTTTTGAACGCAGATTGGAAGAGGTTTGTGAAACTATTCTTTTCAAGATGAATATATGTTAGTAGATGGAGAAATTCTTTTTTCCAAGAATTTCCAACAAAAAATGGTAAATTTGAGATTGGCCTAAAATGTGAAAGCTCATTTTTTGGTCATAAAAATTTTACCATTTCTTGGGTAGTGACACTGTGACACTTATACCCCCGCGTTTTGAAAACAAGAAGGTGCAGTACCTGACTGGGGCGAGTTATTTGCCATGGTAGTAAGTTATAACTTCAACTTAACACTGTCTCAATGCGTTATTATCATGGATGTTGTGATAAGATTGACATAACAGAAATAAACTATTCCTTTATCTATAATTTACTTTTTGAAATAGATGTATACTTTTTTTGTTTTCTATGGGGGTTTTTAATGACTGATTTCTTTGTTTATGCATATACTTCAAAATAATAAGTGATAATGACATTGATTAATAAGCTTCCCGTCTGATTTACTTGCTTTCCAATTCCTCTCAAGACCAACAGCCTCTGTGGCCAAGTGGTAAGGCGTCGGTCTCGTAAACCGAAGATCCAGGGTTCAACCCCCTGCGGAGGCATAATGAACCAATGAATTGTCATTTCTTTTTTGTACCAACAGAGCAACGAAAATTATTGATAATTCATCCTTGATTGTTCAATTTCGGGTCATTTTTTTGTCGTTTTTAAGGACAAGCAGGCTAACCTAGATTTTGGGGGTTTCCAGTGATCCTGACCTACACCAAAAGTGGGCATTGTCCTACCTATCTGAGAAGTTTGGTTGCATTGGTGTGTATATTCGTTTGGTTATAGAGAAAACTCTTCTTGTCTTTTAAAGAAACTGAACAAGGGTCCAAAAACTTTACCTTCGATTTTCTCACAATAACATTTTTCGGGATAGCCTCCTTGTGCTTAAAAGCAACCATTTGTTGTAATGTGTTTTGAACCGTCTTTGTTTGTTCTTTAAAATAATATAGTTCATAATATAGTTCATAAATAATAATAGCGTTTCAACTTTTTTATATCTAGAACATGATTGTTTGGGTTCTTTTTCTTCAATATAGTTTATTGGTAGGTGTTTTACGCCCAAAACGACAAAGTTTAATAGTTTTAGGAGGCGGGCTTCGACACTGCGTGCCAAGAACAACCGGAACACAGTAAGGATATAATGTCCTGTCAGAAAGACAGAAATACTCGATTAACATTCTCCCCACACGGTCATTGAAATCAGGCTCCAATTTTTTCGTTTCTAACATTTCTAATAGAATGGTGGGATCAATAGCGACAATAACTGTTGCGCTTTAATCTATAATTGTGCGTATTGAAATATAACTAATGAGATCAGATCATTGTATACTTTTATCAATGCTGTTTAAGTATTAGCGTATGTAACTTATTGTGCGCAGATTGGAAGCACTCTGGAAACCATTCTTTTCAAGATGATTATTTAGTAAATGATGAAATATTTTTTCAAGGATTTTAGAAAGAAATGGTAAATTTGAGATTGGCCTAAAGTGTGTAAGCTCGCTTTTTTGGTAATAAAAATGTCACCGTTTCTTGGGTAGTTACAATAATTCCACCGCGTTTTGAAAACAATAACTTTACACTATCTCGATCAATGCGTTATTAACACGGATGTTGTAATAGGTTTGACATAACAGAAATCATCTATTCATTTATAAATCTATAATAATATACATAGATGTAGATCTATGCTTTTTTCTCGGTCTTTTAAAGTGATTATTTTCTTTGTTTATTCATGTACTTCAGAATAATAAACGATAATGACATTGATTAATAAGCTTCCCGTCTGATTTCCTTGCTTTCCAATTCCTCTCAAGACCAACAGCCACTGTGGCCAAGTGGTAAGGCGTCGGTCTCGTAAACCGAAGATCCAGGGTTCAACCCCCTGCGGAGGCATAATAAACCAGTGATTTGTCTTTTCTTTTTTGCTCCGTCTGTACAATGAATATTATTTCATTCTTGATTGTTCAAATTGGGGTCATATTTTGTTGCAAGGTGTTTTGAAACGTCTTTGTTTCTTTTTAAAAATAATATAACTCTTCGATCATGTATAGCATAGCGTTTCACCTGTTTTATATCTAGTACATGGTTGGTTGGGTTCTTTTTCTTCTATATATATATATAATGAACCAATGATTTGTCATTTCTTTTTTGTACCAACAGAGCAACGAAAATTATTGATAATGCATCCTTGATTGTTCAATTTGGGGTCATTTTTGGTCGCTTTTAAGGACAAGCAGGCTAACCTAGATTTTGGAGATTTCCAGTGATCCTGACCTACACCAAAAGTGGGCATTGTCCTACCTATATGAGAAGTTTGGTTTCATTGGTGTGTATATTTGTTTGGTTATAGAGAAAACTCTCCTTGTCTTTTAAAGAAACTTTACCTTCGATTTTCTCACAATAGCATTTTCCATGATAGCCTCCTTGTGCTTAAAAGCAACCATTTGTTGTAATGTGTTTTGAAACGTCTTTGTTTGTTCTTTAAAATAATATAGTTCTTCAATCATGTATAGCGTTTCAACTTTTTTATATCTAGAACATGATTGATTGGGTTCTTTTTCTTCAATATAGTTTATTGGTAGGTGTTTTACGCCTACAACGACAAAGTTTAATAGTTTTAGGAGGCGGCTCGACACTGCGTGCCAAGAACAACCTGGACAGAGTAGGGATACAATGACCCGGCAAAAAGACAGACATACTCGATAAAAATTCTCCCCATTCGGTAATTGAAATCAGGCTCCAATTAATTTCTTATTTTGTAACATTTCTAATAGAATGGTGTGATCAATAGTGACAATAAATGTTGCGCTTTAATCTATAATTCTGCGTATTGATATAATAACTAATGAGATTTATGTATACTTTTATCAATGCTGTTTCCGTATTGGCGTATGTAACTTTTTGTATGCAGATTGGAAGCATTCTTTTCAAGATGGTTATTAAGTGGCCTGGATGATGAAATTCTTTTTCAAGGATTTTTAGAAAGAAATTGTAAATTTGAGATTCGCCTAAAGTTTTTAAGCTCCCTTGTTGATAAAGTTTGTTGTTTTTTTTTTGTTTTTTTTTTGGGTAGTTGCACTTCCACAGCAAGACGGTACAATACCTGAATGAAGATAGTTATAATTTTATAATGGCAGCTATGATTTTTACTTAATACTGTCTAAATGCATTATTAACGTGGTTATTGGAATTGGGAAAACATAACAGAATTCGTCTATTCATTTATTTATTAACTCATTCAATGGGGGGGGGGGGGGCGTCGAGACCATTGTTAGTTATTAATTTCTTTGTTTATTGATGTACTTCAAAATAATTTTTTTAATGATAATGAAACTGAATAATGAGCTGCTCGTCTGATTTCCTTGCTTTCCAATTCCTCTCAAGACCAACAGCCTCTGTGGCCAAGTGGTAAGGCGTCGGTCTCGTAAACCGAAGATCCAGGGTTCGACCCCCTGCGGAGGCATTATAGACTTTGTCTTTTTTATCTTTCGTGCAAGGAAGATTTTATTCCTGACTGTTCGTTTGGAGTCATCGGCACGTCGATCTATCTGTTCCTGCACGCGAGGAGTCCACTGAAAAAAACGGGCGTAGTCACAAACTGAAAATCGTGAGGGTATCAATTTTGAACACTTGTTGACTCGTAACTGTATTTCTGTTCAGCTGTTTGTTGATTACTGTTGTTAGATTTCCCATCCAACAAACATTAAAAAAAACTCTAATCAAAGACATATTACGAAGTTATGAGCTCTCTAGTTTTTGAAATTGGCACCCTCACAATTTCCTGTTTGTGCCTATGTCCGGTTTATCAATGGACTCCTCGAGTTTTGAAATGTCTTTGTTTACAAGAGCAATTATGACATTTTACTTGACTTACTGTTCGTGTTTGATTAAGATTGTAAGTTGGTTCTCCTTTTAGATTGACAATCTAACGATTTACAGACTGAAGTTGACTGCCCCCGTGGTCAAATTTGTAGGGCGTCGGTCTCGTTAAGCGAAGATCTGGGCTTCGAAGCCGTCTAGGGGCATCTGGCCTGCGGTTGCGTTGCCTTCTTTTTTCCCCTCAAATAATAATTGTTGATTTTAGGACGTGTGCCAATGGGTTTCTGTGATCTTGATGAAAAATAACACATTTGTACCTGGATACCTAGAGGTGTCAATTCTGCCTTAGAGGTTGACACGTAAATGACCCTCGATTGCTGATGGTCACGCTAGCAGCTGCTCCTGTGCCTGTTGTCATATTATCCAGCCCAGTCCATACTTTTTATGCTGTTGTCCATCCACCCTTAGAGCTTGTGCCCCTCATTCTGCCTTCGAATATTTCCTTCTTAATTGTCTAGTAAGACGGTCACTGCAGTGGAACCCACAGGGAGCACGAGGCAGGGGTAGGCCACGGGAAACATGGAGGAGATGCGTGGAAAGGGACATGACAGAAATGAAGCTCACTTGGAACGAGCTTGGAAGGATGGCTCAGGACAGAGATAAATGGAAGGAGCTTGTATGTGGTCTATACCCTGCCAGGGGTGAAAGGCATTGATGATGATGAATTGTCTAGTGGCGTTTCATGTGACCCAAATAATATGATACAATAATTATAGTAGTTTCTCGTTTGACTCTAAGCCCACCGTGCGTCAATTCAGCTAGGTTGTCACAACATCATCTAGTTGTTTAGTTATTTAAATTATTTTTTAGCAAACCTTAGCTAGTTCTTCTATCTAATTATTAGGCTGTAAGCTTATTGTTTGTAGTGTTCATTTCCTATAAGTTAGTGTTTAGTGTATGCAAATAATATTTCAAATAGGAATGCATTCAAAGGGAAGTTTGGGGCATTTAAAATTTTGATGATAAAAATTGGCAGTGAAGAAGCGTGGAACATAATCTCTTTTATTTTAAAAGTTAATAAAACTTAGTCATATTATTTTCTCTTTCGTATAAGTATTGTTTTCAATTATTATTCTTTAAAATAGTTTCTATAGTTCTGTTTTACTTGACTTATCAGAAGAGATTGAGAGTGCATGGTTATTTAAAAGGTCAGTGTACACTCCCTATACAGAAGTAGATCGCATTCGTCCTTATAGTGTTTTCTTACTAAAGCAGGTTTATTATTTTGTCTGT
>NW_004798301.1:140958-143972 GCF_000002075.1 Aplysia californica | reverse complement strand
TGTGTGGGGAGGGGGGGGGGGGGCGTTGATTATAAGTTGGTTGGGATTTTGTCTTGTTTTGTTTTGTTTTTGTTTTGTTTGTTTTGTTTTTTGTTGTTGTTTTTTTCATTGCAACCGGCCGGCGCCTGTGGTTTAAGAGGTTATGGAATGCTTTCATAATGTGGCATGCAGAACAACTATGTTCGATTCCCGTTTGCGGAGAACAGGTTTTCTTTCATTGAATACCGTACCTTGGTACTATGTATCCCTTTCACCTCGGATTGGCCCTGACAGACTTACAGAGTCGAAGCCCGCGACCCAAATAATCCATTGTGTAGATGGGGGCGTAACAACACCAACATTAATTTATAATAATTATTGCTTGCTAGTTTTTAAATTGTTGGTTTCATGGTATCTTATTCACGAGATCATTATTTAACGATTTATTTCTTCATTTATTTTTCATGTTCTTTCATCTACCTTTTCATTTACTTATATCTATTCATGATTTTGTCTTTAAGTCTTTTAACTTAGATTTGATCAATTTCTTTGTCCATTTAGCCCATGTATACCTTGACTCATCATATGATAATAAAACGGACTATGCCCTAGCAGACTACAGCATGTCTTTTTTTTTTGTGTCGTATGAAACTTGGCTTCTATGTACATAAAGGGCTAAATTAAATGTTGATACCCCCCCCCCCCCAAAAAAAAAAAAAACCCAAAAAAACCAAGCACGTACGCACGCATGCACCTGTTGATTTCCTCATAGAAGTTGTGTTTTCAACAGAAGTGGTTTAATTGTTTTTTGTATCACTATAATATACTGTCCTAATTTACTAACCCCCCCCCCCCCCTCCTCTTTGTTTGTGAGTGTTACACTCTTGTAACTTTAAGATTCGGCACTTATGTGACGCAAAGTGTTGCGCAAGTGCTGTGGATAGGGCCAACTGATAACAATCAAAAAAATGAATGGTCATTGGTCCAACTGGTTTCCTTGCTTTCCCACTCCCCTTACAACGAACAGCCTCTGTGGCCAAGTGGTAAGGCGTCGGTCTCGTAAACCGAAGATCCAGGGTTCGATCCCCTGCGGAGGCACTTATAGGCCGTGGGTTTTTTGTTTGTTGTTGGGATTTTTTTGTTGGTTGTTTTTTTTGGTTGTTTTGTTGTTTTTTGTTGTTTTTTTTGTTTGGCTTTCATGTTTCTTTTTTTGTTTTGTTGTTGTTTTTTTGTCCTCTTTGCAAAGGAAAAGAAATAGGAACAGTTTTTATTAATTCAGTTATATTCTCAGGATTAATGTTAGAATTTGGAATAGTTCTTTAGCTTTTTTATTTAAAAATTGTTTTTCTTTAAATATTATTGGCTTATAAAGGCACTATACACGGATTTTCCTCACTTTGCTGAGGTCGTCATAATGGGTATCCAGCTATCAAAAACGAAAGTTCTTGTCAGCATTTTAGTGTTTGAGCGCTTAATGAACTACTTGCATTATGTTAATGCTTCTCTGGAAGCCTTGAATGTTTCTGGGTGTGCTTGGGTCTACTGGGGTAATACTATGGTGTAGAGCGAATAAATCCAAAGCTTGCTCTCGATCGAGGATATACACTATACAAAAAATATTATAAATATTATTATTATTATTATTATTATCATCATCATCATTATTATTATTATTATTAGTATTATTATTGTTATTATTATTATTTATTTGTATTATCATTATTAGTATTAGTATTATTATTATTATTATCATTATTATTATTATATAATATCCTTATTATTATTTATTTGAATTATCATTATTATTATTATTATTATTATTATTATTATTATTATAATTATTATTATCACGTCATCATTATGTTTATTAATACGTTTATTTTTTTAATGTCACGGCCGGACAGATTTGCGGTGAGACTTTTTTAATGAGAAAATTGTTTTCTTATAATTTGAAACCCGTGTTAAGATTCGTCAGGGGAGTTTCTTATTTTTTATAAATTCACCTTATGATCATATTTTCATCATATTTTCTCTTCTAAGCTAAAAGCTCAAAAGCAAGCTTTATAAGAAAGTAAAGAGAGGAAGATACTATGCGCAAGCTTTCTCGCTTAACTCGTTGCCGACACCGCTTTTTGGTCATTCGACATAAGATGAAGTTGAAGACGCGCTGTTTCGGGGCATTTTAGAAAGACGCATAAGATTTTCAAATAGACCTTTCAATTTTACTTCTTCATCTAAAACTGTAAAAGGCAGGCAACAAAATGCAATTTAGGAGATACGAAAATTCATGTTTCTGATTCTTCCAAGCTTAACAATGTTTAAGAATGTTATGCTGTTTACGTAACTAACATTTAGCTCCTTACAAAATCACATGTAGGACACGTAACACGATTTTTAAAAGTGTGTGTGTGTGGCGGGGGGGGGGGGGGGAGCTAGTCGGACAAATGTGGCCTCTACGTCCTTGAAGAGTTTAATCGTATGTACTCTGGGATATATGAGAGGAGGTAAATCAGAAACGCACGTCGTTACATTATGTGTAGAGCATTTCTTGATTAATTCTCTAGATACCATAGTCTTGACAAAGACTTCCAGGTTTTTTTGTTTTGTAAGTGTTTACGGAGCTCGCGACTGCATAAAGCATCAGGCAATCAGTATCTTTTAAGGGTTCCTAGAAAAGGGGGTAAAAAATTTGCTGAAAGATCGTTCGCCCACCTTGCTCCGTCAGTTTGGAACTCTCTTCCCCAACCCTAGAGACATACAACATCTGAGTCTAAATTTTAAATTAAAGACACATTTAATGATATCCTTTTTATGTCAGTAGATTCATGTTAAATAAAATGTTATGTAAATAACTATGTATCCATTTATGTATTTTGTGAATTGCATTGTGTATATCATTTTATGCTCATTTCATGACGATGTGTAAGCATGCGCGTGTGATAAGCAAGTAGATGTGTGTGTGTGTGTATGTGTGTGTGTGTGTATGTGTTTGTGCATGTGTTAGTGTGTGTATGTGTGTGTGTGTGTGTGTGTGT
>NW_004798301.1:138542-139848 GCF_000002075.1 Aplysia californica | reverse complement strand
CCCCTACCCCCATCCCCCCGCACCTTGATTTGTGCCTTTCTCTTCTTATATTTTTCTTCTTTTTCCCCTTTTTTCGGTGTTTTTCTCTTCTCATGATTTCTGTAGTATGATAGTTCAAAATGTGCCGCAACAGTGCCCCTTGGTCTACTGATCAAACATATTATGTGTTGTCCGCTAGGTCCTGGAAGAGTTCGGAGCGTCAGATTCCTGAAGCAGCTGAACAAGCTTCGACATTATAGTCCCATCTTAGATCGCTCAAGCACTTGAGAAATAGGTCGCTTGTACTTATAACATACACACACTTAACTTATCGCCGGATAATCATAACTTTCTCATTTATCATCATAGTTTAGATGGGAAATTTGCGAATACTCTAGAAAGGGACGGTCATGTTATGACGATGTCTAAACCAAGTTATATATATAGCATTGACTGTCTAACTTTTTTCTGGCTCGTTGCTCTTGTACCTTCCGCTCCCGCGTCAGATCTCCCTCGCCTGACCGATTAAAAATGTATTTAGTGTTGCGTGTGTCACCTTTGCCGGTTGACATTGTCCGGCTTCTGCATCACAGCGGAATCCGCTTAAACCGAAATCTGTGGGACCGTCAATTTTTTTCTCGGTTCAGTCGTGTTTTTGGATAAGAGAGGTTGCCCAGATAGAAGGAAGAAAAAACAATTGAGGATTTACTTTTCTTTCGGTTTACCGCTATTTTCGGACTACGCGTTTTCAGATTAAGCGGACTATTGCATTTCTCTTTTTCTTTTCAACCCTCGCTTTCACCTTACCTTTTAATTATTTTTTTTAAGGTACAATTATAGTCAAACCTGCTCTAACGATCACTGTCCAAGATAATCACCTGTACAAACTATACCACTACCCACTTCTCCCTTGCTTTATTACTTTCTTTACTTTTACTTTTTCCTTCCTCTTGTACCGGTGAGTGTCGCGGGGAGACACAGGCGTCTTCCGAAGCAAAGCGAGTGGCCTGTAGGAGGGACATCCGTGAGCTCTGAGGGTGTCTGCTACAGATTCACTCCAGCGTCGCCTTGGTCTTCCTCTTGCTCTCCAGCCAGAATAGTTGATGTTATATGCCCTCAGAGCTGGTTGGTTTGGGGGCATCAGTGTGACGTGTCCGAACCACTTGATCTTTTGTTTTTCAATGTGTGGTAGGACTGGTGTCGTTCCTACTGTGTTCCTTATGATTCCAATTTTTATTTTGTCTCTTCTTGTCTTGTTAACCGCTCTCTTCTTAACCATTTCATCTAGCATGTGACCAGCTTCCTCCTGTTTAGGGTTTTTGTTAGG
>NW_004798301.1:134505-135431 GCF_000002075.1 Aplysia californica | reverse complement strand
CACACACACACACACACACACACACACACACACTCACACATCGCTCGCGCGCACACGCACAAGCCAACATCTACTTTTTTCAGACTTCCATTCGAACGTACGCAAGGGTAAAAGTGAACTCCCCTCCAAATTCGGAACTTATTTCGTCTAGATCAAGAGTAAGTTACGCTCATCCAGGGTTTTGGTTGCCGTGGCGTAGTGCCAGAATGATGGCGCTCTTAACTTATTTTTAAGAACTTGGATGTGTGTGTGTGTGTGTGTGTGCGTGTGCGCGTGTTTGTGCGTGCGTGCGTGTGTGTGTGTGTGTGTGTGTGTGTGTGTGTGTGTGTGTGTGTGTGTGTGCGTGTGTGTGAATAATATGTGTATATGTAAGTCTGTGATAACCCTTTTTTAAAAACTTTTCTTAGTTTGTTTGGATTTTTTATTTCTTTTTGCTATGTTACGTTTGTTTTCTTTTCATCTATGTTGTTTCGCCGTGGGTATCTGTTTCTAAACTGAAATACGATGAAGAAAGGAGTGGTGTACAAAACAAAGAAGAAATAAAAAGTTTGTTCCACTTAGACAGACTGAATTTTTTAAAGTCCATCAATGCAGTTTTTAATCCGTGCTTGCCAGCCTGGCCAATAGCCCACTTGTGGGTATGGTTTTCTGTCATTTTGGTGGGAGGTGGGGACAAATCTCGCTATTTTATTTGGTGGGAGGCGGGGATCGCCGGGGTGGGGACATATTATCTTGCCACATGTATTTATTTTCTCGTTGTATCAGTTAACGCGAATTGTGTTGCACGAAAAGCAGACCTTCCACATGTCACAGAGTTAATTAGATTGCCAAATTCCCCATCACGTTTTTACCCTCTGTCCAAATCCCTCAATCTCTCCCTTTCCAACCCTTTTCACTTCTCTCTCTTCATCCCCAACTTCTCTTCA
>NW_004798301.1:130441-131753 GCF_000002075.1 Aplysia californica | reverse complement strand
CTCTCTCTCTCTCTCTCTCTCTCGTTCTCTGTTTCCCCTGTTGACAGCAGGCCCGTAAACTATACTAATGTTGACCCTTTGAACTTTCTCAGTCAGGGTAATGGGGGCACCCTCTGGGTACAAAGCATGTCATATTTTAATGCCTTCAGTTCCACTTGCAAGTATGTATGCATGTCTGCATTTGTGTACACACCGGGAAGGATGCGGCCATTCATGAATATTCATGATTATTATTATGGATATGCGTGCATGAGTATGATATCGATGTGTTTTTTGTTTGTTTGTTTTTGGCAGGTGTATTACGGTGCTCGCAACTGCATAAGGTCATATGAGCGCGCAGGATACATTGATCATTTTCAGACGGAAGGAAATTTTGAATTTTCCACGGGTGGCGGTCGAAGCCTACTCTTGTCAATTTTAGACCACCAAAGGATCTTTAACGTGTGCAACTTGCACACGGGACCTCCGACATTTTTTGCCCTTGTCCGAGAAGGCTGGGGGTAGATCTTTCCTACCAGAAGATCAGGGCGTGGCTGAAAGACAGTAGTTAGAAGGAGCCAAGGAGTAGTAATAGAAAGGCTGCAGAAAGAGTCAGGAGCCCAGAGGAGGGGCAAAGGAGGCGAGGGGATGGGGACAGAAAGTGGAGACGAAAGCAGATGACAGAACATTGCTAGAGAGCAGGAAGGAGGTGAAAGGAGACAATTGTAGAGAAGAAAATGTTTCCGTTTGCTACCCGGATTCAAACCCGCGACCTTTGAATGAGAGTCCAACACCTTAACCTCTAGGCTACGAGAGCCCCCTATCGATGTGTGTCCGTATGTGTAAATGAGGAAGTGTGTGGTAAAATGTTACGATTTAGCTCAGTACCACCGATTTGATTCGCGACCTTGAAAAACAATAAATGTTTTGGATTTGGTCTCATTGTGCCAAAGATGTATCTTTAGTTTAGTCCCATCTGTGCAGGAACAATCTGCTGGCTTACCCAGGAACAATCTGCTGGCTTACCCAGGAACAATCTGCTGGCTTACCCCGCCTGAATGATAATAATAAGGGCTTCGGTAGCCCAGTGGTTAGGCCACCGGACTCGTAATCGTGAGATTGCGGGTTCGGGGGTTCGAGCCTCAGCTCGGTCAGACGTTGTGTCCTTGGGAAAGGCACTTTACGCGAACTTCCCACTTGGCTCGGTCCTATCGGAGACGGACGTTAAATTAGGAGGTCCCACCTCTTAAATAACCTAATAGTGTTGATAGGGGCGTTAAACTCATACCATTTCACCATTTTTTCGCCATGATAATAATAATAATAATAATAA
>NW_004798301.1:127718-130254 GCF_000002075.1 Aplysia californica | reverse complement strand
TAATAATAATAATAATAATAACAATATAGCATTTGTATAGCTCAAATTCCCGCTCAACAGTATTCTCTATGCGCTTAACAAGCTATATTAATATTACCCCAGCAGACTTTATATAGCATTTTGAAACAATCGCAACTTCCTGGGAAGCATACAGTGAATTAAATTAATTAGATTTGGTAGTGTGCACTGTACACTGGGAATAAAGATACAAAGTCGATCCGAACTGAATCTCGAATCCCCGAACACGCCACCTCACGATTACGAGTCTGGCAGACTAGCCACTAGACTACCGACATCACCCCACTGTTTTGGGGCACTTTCAAAAAGAAGCCCAATTTCGTTATTCATAGCCTGCATATATTTTTTTGTCAATTATATTCTTTATTTGAAACTTCAAAAGGCAGGCAGGCAGCAACACAAATTCTTTGAAATAAATATATACACATTTGTGTTTCTTGTTTGTGCATGATGGCTCACTCAGCCCTGGAGCCCAGGACCCGGTCTACTGGCTGTGCCTAGATGCTTTTTGGCGATTTTGTAAACATCGGGGGGAAAAACCCCAACTAAATCAACTCTATTCGCCGTGACATTTCGCAATCAATTTGTATAATTATTACATTGTCTATTTTCCGTTTCAAGGACAGCTAGAAAAACAAATGAAGAATTCCTGATTGAAGCAAATTATAGAAGACAACTTATCACGAATATAAGAAAACGACAGGCAAATTTCTTCGGACACACAATGCGGAAAGAAGCATTAGAGAATATTGTAGTAACAGGAAAGTTTGATGGAAAGACAGGCAGAGGCAGACAGAGGGAAAAGATGCTGGACAAGATGACAACATGGCGGGGAGCAGCAAGAACAACAGACACCATTGCTGCAGCGCAGGGCAGGGTGAAATGGAGGTCCATGATCGCCCACGCCAGTCGGCAAGGCACCGGATGATGATAATGATTTTCGTTTACAGAATTTGAAATATTTGCTAGTCTGAGAGATATTGTCATTTGAAAAGTTCGGTAACAGGCATTAAAAAGTAGCTTGGAAGAAAGACAAAGACTCTTTCACATTTCCCACTTTGTTACAACGTGCCAAGTTATTTTTAATTGACTGTCAAGCATGCGACCTTTGCCACTGTAAGGGCCCGTATCCACTGCGACGGACACCCAACCGACCCGATTACGCCAGTCTCTCGGAAAGTAGGTACATTGTAGTTGAAATGGAGCACCGTTTATTGCCTAAGAATATAGTGAAAAGTCCGTTTGGCTGTGTCAACAGACACGACACGACACGACACGACACGACACGTCCCGACAAAAGACATGTAGGTTGGAAAGACGCTTGCTCAATTTTAGCCGGGCCGGGACGTAAGTCATGAGCCATAGACCACGCCTTCGCTTTAAAAAATTATAATTTTGAGTTCAGATTAAAATTCTAATGTTATATTCGTAATCAGCGCCTCAAAACTAGCAAAGTCTTCACGCAAACCAACTGGTTTAAATGCATATTTACAATTTTACCAATTTTTCTTTGAAAACCAATTCATTTCTAATTCCCGCCTTGGGTTCATTGACCTCGACTATTTATAGCCCTGTACCGAGGACACAGCCTTGGGACACAGTGTGTAGAATAATACGACCAGTCAATAGGTCAACAGACTAGACGTGTCTTGTCCGAACTGGTGGACACTGGACACACAAGACGGAAACGACCCGACCGATTTTCTTCCACCCGATAAAAGATCGGGCCGTATCCGTCTCATTGGACCCGTAGGGTAATAGTCTGTTTCTTAAAAAGAAATGGCCGAGGGTCATGTATAGAGTATAGTTTGCTCTCATTGCATGAATGTATACTTTATTAAGCGGTAGAATTTTCTACCCCGATACTGTCGGGTTCACGGTCCAAGCCAAAGTGCTCAACTATCTCGGGTTCAGGGCGGTGTGATCTTTATACGGGGAGCCCATTAGGGCTGGATCGAGACTATCGCCCAACTCGATCGCCTGAAACTCAAAGCAAACACGTTGGGGGTTTTTTTGGTAACCGAGTCGAGCGTTCGGCCCGATCGGCCGATTCCATCCGTAATGGGCACTCCGTATAAAAAATGTGCAGCCACAGTCCACAGCGTCTTTGGTCTAGTCAGCTACATTCCTGAACAGTTAGAGGACAGTCATCTACTCACAAGATGAACGAGACTCCAAAGTCACAAATAGTGACAGTTCACACGAATAGCAAAAGAGAAACACAGACCAGATTTAGATTCGACGAAAGATCAGACTAAAAGCAAAATATGATTTCCCCAAGTAGAAAATATTGATGGCGAGGTAAGCCACTCAAATTCGTATCCCAATCCTGACGAATTTCTGAAAGGAGTGCCAAAGTTTTTTGTTCACGCCCAAATTCTGAATAGACGACAGTGACATATCGTTTCAGCAGGACGCCATTCTTGCACCCAGGAATGACAAAGAAACTGAATTCAGAATCTCCATATTGCTATTCTAAATCGCGCTCTATTGACCTTTTCAGATCCGAGACCCCCTC
>NW_004798301.1:123703-127451 GCF_000002075.1 Aplysia californica | reverse complement strand
CCTCTCTCTCTCTCTCTCTTTCTCTCTGTGTGTGTGTGTGTCTCTCTCCCTCTCTCTCTGTCTCTCTCGGCCTCCCTCCCCTCTCTCTCTCCCTCTCTCTCTGTCTCTCTCTGCCTCCCCCCTCTCTCTCCCCCTCCCCCTCTCTCTCTCCCTCTCTCTTTCTCTCTCAGACACACTCACACATACACACATACACTCTCTCTCGCACTCTCACTCCCCCTCCACTTCTCCCCTTCTCCCCTTCTTCTTTTCAGAAAAGTGAAAGAAAAGTGGTGAAACAAGAGAAAAACACAATTTATGCACAAAAGAGTCAAACAGTAAAGAAAAAAAAAAAAGAATCCCCCAATAAAGGCGTAAAGGAAAATAATGTGTTATTTTTAAAAATATGGCCGGAAATAGCGATCTCCAACGGGCTTGAGAAGTTTATTCTAATTCTGATAGGTGCATATAAGCAGTAAAAACCGGTGGCAGGGTATGAATCTTTCCTTCACTGCAGGTACGGTATCATAGTTCTCTTTCCCCCCGACGTGGCACAGCAAATATCCAATTCCCTCTCAACCCTGCAGATATTGTCGCCTGCCCTGCATTCTTTTGTTGTACCGAGCAGCGCCATTAAATGTTTTCAAAACATCCGCTTTTGTAGAGCAGTAGCCAAGGGGCATTAAGCCGCTTTCATTTGCAAAACAGAAGATGTCGCTTTGATTGAATTACTTCCCCTGGGACAATCTTCCGCAGAGCCAATCATGCAGCGTGCGTGCAACATGCCTTTTTGCTATGGGAGAAAGAATTTCTCTGCCGACCCCTGCGAGAGACCGATATTTTAACAGCGGGGTACGAACTTAAATTGTGAGCCGTGAAGAATAGAAAGGAAATAGGTGTAGAAAATGCCCAGGCTCTCAAAGGGAGAGGAAAGAATAGGGTGTCGAGCAATGAGAGTATGCCTATGTCAAGTGATAGGGATAATGGATGGGAGGGGACCGGGGGGATGTCTTCCTCGGACCATAAACAGGGAGTCTTTGGTTCTCACTAGCAACACAAGGCACGCGATATGTGGACACACAATATGTGGAGGGACAGTGTGATTCAGGCTATATAATGTGTTGCTTAAGGAAATATATGCACGACATGTATACCCTAAATATGTGTAACAAAACAATGAGAAATATAAAAACCGATATTCAATAGGCTTTGAAAAAAAAAGAAGAAACCGATATTCAATAGGCTTTAGAAAAATAAGAAAACCCCCCAAAAACGCAAAATGTAAAGAAAAAACAAACAAAAAGTAAGCAAAAAGCAAACTTCACCCCCCCCCCCTCCCCGCGAAAAAATCCTACCCAGACACACACACTCACACACACACATACACACATACACATATACCACACACACACACGTACACACACAAACACACACACATACACACACACGCACGCACGCACGCACGCACGCACGCACACACGCACACACGCGCACACACACACACACACACACACACACACACACACATACACACACATACATGTAAACGTACACATTTATGACATCACACATCCGTTTGTTAAATAACAGAATGAACCCCCACCAAAATAAATAAATAAATAAATACATAAATAAATAAATAAATAAAAATAGCAAAATAGAATAAACCTTTAAAAAATTGACAAATGCAATAATATCAAATAAAACGAAATTTTAAAAATTATTTTTTTGGACTATCAAACTATACTGGAGAAGAAAAAAAACACATACTAATTAACTTTATTGTGTATTGAGAATGTCGGTCATCACACAGTAAAGCTGACCAGGAACAAACGCAAAAACTGAAGCTGTATGAGAAATGACATTACCTCTTTTAGTGTCTCGACTGTATTTGATTGACTGATCTCAAATCATGTTTTATTGACTCAACTTTTTTTGTTTGAGTAAAAAGGAGCACGTCGACTCAATAGTGGTTTATTTAGTGCAAGCAAAAGGTAAGACAAACAGACAGAATCAACTTACGGAAAGTACAGAAGTAGGACCTACTTTATAGTGGCGCCCTCCAACCACCTGCATCGGCTCAACGGAAGATAATTTTAAAATGCATTTAATCATTAATTTCATTATTATTTCAGCAGGCAGGCTGCTTCTACTCTCTCAGATTTAAGTTGAGTATGAATAGTAGGATAAAACATCCCAGCAGACAAACATAAATACTTAGTAGAATAACTTGATTTTAACGTTTGAATCGAACCCAGTCTTCCGTTTGAAATTGAAGAATGGGTAGCCATTTCACCACGACGATTGTCTTACGATCATGGAGATCAACTAGTATAATGTTATTTCGATACCTCAGAATCACAAAGTGCTATCTGCTTAGTACGTAGTTCTGAGGAATTTTAGGTCAATTTTTTTTAGTTTTTCAATATGTCGTGTTTTTTTAGTCAAGCAATTCTTTTAATATCTTGATACGACTTCGGATATTTTTATACGATTTTGATAGAGCAAATAGAACATTTTGGTTTCTGACCTCACTGTCTTAGTAACTCAAAACGGTCAAAAATGTCTGATAAAACTTTGTAATTCTGAGGTAGCAGTTTGGCTGCAAAGCGGGTGTCTCTGTTCTTCGACCTGGGTTGTTTGGATCACAATCAAGAGCCAGATATACGGCAGATATCGGCGATCACCGTTCTCCATCCATTCCTTTGCTCACATACTCTTCAAAAAGCTACGTTACCCATATCTTCCCCCGTTACTCTTTTGTTTCTCTAAGTAGGTTACTTTGAACCTACACTTGCCTCATTTGCCTCCAATTTTGCCTGTGAGAGTTAAGTGTTCAAGACCTTTATGTCTATCCAGGTGTCCAAAAAACTGCATTTTGTCTTTTCCTGATTATTTTTATCAGTGAGCGTCCCATGTGGGCTTCATCAAGTATATTTGTACTACCTAATTTGATTTCTTTCCCTTCCAAGATATTCCCAGCAGTCTCCCGAGAAACCAAATTTCTGTGGCTTCTATTTTAGTTTATTTATTTTTAGTTATTGTGTTATTTGGATAGTTTTAACAATCTTTCAGCACAACTGGTCAGTTCTTATCGGAGATGGACGTTAGTTCAGAGGTCCTGCCTCTACAAGAACCATGCAGTGTTGAAAGTGCATTAGATTCATTACTTGCAAACCACATTTTTTTCAACATATTATCTTTATACTGTTTTCTTCGCAAAAAGTTGCGTTAAAAGAAACAAAAACAAAAACAAAGCAAAAAAAAACCAAAACACTTTATTTCAACCGTTCAGTGTAAAACTCCATTATACGCCAGTTTTCAAGTGGCGTTACATACCAAGCAGCCTATCTAGTTTGGCAACGGATCACCTATAAATAGAAACATCTCCAGTAAACGCAACCTACATTTTTCGTCTTGTCTTCTACAAATTTGAACAACCCATTTCGTACGTGCAGCTGCTGAGGTCTTGTCTATAGAGCCCAATAGAAGCTTTTTGCCGAGAGATAATCTTGTCGGATTAAAGGATCATCCACTACAAATGAGCCGACTGAGATCAAAGGAAGATGGTGATATTGCCCGTCTACTTGTTCCCTCCCTCCTTGAGCGCACGTGTGTGGTGAAATTCGGCTGTGGGCAGAACAGACAGGCATAAAGCTGAACATCTGTTGATAACTATTAGATATAGATACTCAATGACAAACCTCTCATTTATATTTGTTTTTATTTCAGGAATTGTCATTCGCAGACTTTCTCTCTCCCCCCCCCC
>NW_004798301.1:118607-121514 GCF_000002075.1 Aplysia californica | reverse complement strand
GCAGACAGGTTTCTTTCCTAATCCTGTTCTTCTCATTCTAAAGTAGTCTAGAATCTAGATCTAGATCTAGAGTCTAGATTAGATCTAGATTCTAGATCTAGACTAAAAAGTAGCCGGCTGAGCCGGCCACCTCTATTCTCACCCGGGGTGAGAATAGTGCAGGCGAGTCTTTTGGCTATTCTCACCCGGTGCGCGTTCACCGTTATAGCCCAGATCTAGGCCAACAAATTTTGCGTTCACTCTAAACCACAGAATTCTACACTGTGATAACAGAAAAATTGTAGAATTCTGTGCTGTGAACAAACGTTCCATTAGTATTACAACTGTACTTGTTGTAGTTGTAGCCTACTAAAAGTGTACAGTTTTGTCTGTGGGCAGTGGAGAGAGAGAAAGAGAGAGAAAACAAAATGGCGACCCGCGTAGTTCGGCTCGATTCGAAAATAGCCGTAGCATCTTTGTAGACAACCAAATTAATTTACTTTGGCTTCCTTTACTTTTGTGTTTTAACATCATTTTTTAACTTTGTTTTGGTCAATTTGATCGTCCACACCGATAGACAGTATTCAGAAAGAGACAGAGAGAGAGAGAGAAGAGGGGAGGAGTAGATCTTGCGAGAACTTCCGGGCGGGTGAGAATAGCCACTTTCAAAGTAGCCCACCTGAGCCTGAGTGTCCTGGGGCGAGGCAGGCTGAGGGGGGTGAGAATAGCGAGACATGCCATGTGTAGAAGTAGAAATCTAGAATCTAGATCTAGATCTAGATCTAGAATCTAAAATTACCACTTTCTACAGAAAAACTATGACACATACCACATACTTTATTAACGAAGTGTATACAGACACCCGGTAACCGGGAACAAAAAAAGTCATTCCATATGAAGAAGTATAATAGTATACAGACCCGGTAGGGGGCTCTCGTGGCCTAGAGGTTAAGGTGTTGGCCTCTCATTCAAAGATCCCGGGTTCGAATCCGGGTAGCAACCGAAAAATTTTCTTCTCTAAAATTGTCTCCTATCACCTCCTTTCCTGCTCTTTAGTGTTCTGTTGTCTGTTTTCATTTCGACTTTCTGCCCCCACCCTCTCACCTCCTTTGCCCCCTTCTCACTCTGGGCTCCTGACTCTTTCTGCAGCCTTTCTACTGCTACTCCTTGGCTCCTCCTTACTGCTGTCTTTCTGCCACACCCCTGATCTTCTGGTAGGAAAGATCTACACCTAGCCTTCTCGGACAAGGGTGAAAAATCTTGGAGGGCCCGTGTGCAAGTTGCGCACGTTAAAGATCCCTTGGTGGTTTAAAATCGATAAGACAAGAGTAGGTTGCGGCCGCCATTCGGGCAAAATTCGAAATTTCCTACCAACTGAAAATATTAGGTGTGTCCCACGCGCTCATATATGACCTATACAGTTGCGAGCGCTGTAAAACACTTTACAAAAATAAAAAACAGACCGGGTAGGGGAACTCTTTTGTGATTTCGGAAAGATTCAGCACCCAGACCCGGTGTAGTGTGTGTGTGTGTGTGTGTGTGTGTGTGTGAGAGAGAGAGAGAGAGAGAGAGAGAGAGGTATGACATGCCCCAGTTGGCAGGAGGGAACGATGGGAAATAGGTGGGGAGAGAGAAAGACAGAGACAAACAAAGAAAAGGAGAAGGTGAGCGATTTATACAGAGGAGAGAGAGAGAGGCAGAGAAATAGATAGGGTCACTGCTCGATTGAAATTATGACATTTTTCTTTTCTTCAAATTGTGATTCCTCCAACTCCAAAACGCAGGAAAAATGATCGTTCATCGAAAAGACATCCGCAATCTTCATGTAGGTCTAGATCTAGACCTAGGCTCGCCTCGAAACTAGATCAATGATTTATGTCTGTTTGTCTAGATCTATGACCTGCCTAGGTCTACCCTGAGCCAAGAGGGCGCTGAAACTTTCTGAAATCACAAAGGAAGAGGCTAGCCGTACTTAATGATGGCTAGCCAGTCTAGCCGTACTTAATATTGATGGCTGAATTGTAAATGAAATTTTTTGTTTGCAATGCCTAAAGTATTTGTATTTCAGACAAAACCAAAACGTGCCTGACTGATTTGCATGTATTTGAACCTGAATAATTACTACTACTAATAATAATAATAGATAGCATTTGTATAGCGCATCCCCGCTCAACAGCAGGTTCTATGCGCTTTACACTATATTATTACCTCAGCAGACCATAGAACACTCCGAAACATTCTCAGCTTTCCGGGAAGCATACAGTGCGAGCAGCCGATTAAGCACTCAAACACTAACAAACTGACAAGATCTTTCGCTGTCTATAGCCGGGTACCCATTCCCACCTGGGTGAAGTGAGGAAAATTCGTGTAAAGTGCCTTTCCCAAAGACACAACGTCGGGGTCCCTGACGGGATTCGAACCCACGACCTTACGGTTGCGAGTCCGAGAGCCTAACCACTAGGCCATCGACTAGTCTAGATCTAATGAGACCTGTGTACTTAACGGGCTTGAGTCGATAGGGCCAAACCTAGATCTAAGTACGGCTAGACTGGCAGTCTAGCCGTACTTAAGGCTAGCCACTTCGAATCACAAAAGAGTTTCCCTACCGGGTCTATATACTTTGTGACTTTGTTCCCGGTTACCAGGTCTGTATAAACTCCCTTTTATTAAATATGTAGAAAGACAAATGGTGGTGGAAGTAATGATGGTGCTTTTTTATGTGAGCCTAGTCTAGATCGATACATTTGATCTGCGGCGAGCTAAGAGATCAAACCTAACAACTGCAAAACATCCAATTATGGTAAAATTCATGCCCCCCTGAACCCCCCTCCCCCCCACATCATACTTTTATGGCCGGCACTATTTCTCCGAACGTTCGGGAAAATAAAGCTGGGCACTATTTCTCCGAACACTCTGAAATTACATCCT
>NW_004798301.1:114726-117057 GCF_000002075.1 Aplysia californica | reverse complement strand
CATGTTTAGTTAGTGTGTGTATAAGTTTGTGTGTGTACATGTGCAGGATGGTGGTGGATGCATGGTGGGTGTTACTGAAGGTTGTATGTAGGCGGGCTTGCCATGTGGTGTTCCTTCCCAGACCAGAGCCAGAGGCAGAATGAAAGTTGGCGCCGAACTCTCGCAAATGAATAAATAGGCAAAAAATCACGAGACCGGAAGCCGGAAACCGTTCGGAGAAATAAAGATCGGCACTATTTCTCCAAACGTTCGGAGAAATAGTCACTTCGTACTTTTATTAGGTCAGAAGCTCCCCTAGATAGACTCTTGGGGCCAATACCGGCGAATAAGAATTGCGGGGTGGGAACTACCGAAAAAGCGCCGTAATGATGATGATGATGATGCTGTAGTCTACAGTCCACAGTGATGGAAATATGAAAGACCCAGTGTTGTTAGTTTCCTTGTACTTAGATATTAGACACTGCCATTGTGGGCAATGAGAGTTCAGTCTTTTGACTTGTGACTCAATTACACAGTCCTAGTAGTACTATCTAGATCTAGAGTAGTTGGTAGGACTTTCTAATTCTGGTTACGTAAAATCCCCCGACGACAGTTCTGTTTATGTAGCCTAACCTCCTTACGCTCACAACTCGCTCAGAAGCTGAGTCTGAATAAATAAAACATTTTTTTCGGACCCTAGTCTGAAGCGCCTAGATAAAACTTAGACCTATAGGCTGTTTGGACTCGAGTCAAAATAGAGCTGGCCTTCTTAATTTTACCGATTGATATTATGAAGTTCGCAGAAAACTTCTAAAAGCCGATCGGTATGATGCATGGCTTCGCTGTATTTGTCAATACCCGAAGCTGCAGCGAGCACCTAGCACACCTCTGTGATTGCCCCAAATAAAGATCTATGATGTATGTCCGACATCTATTTTTGTCGTCTTCTGGAGCTTCCCTCGCCAGTTGACTAGATCTCACTGTGGCGAGCCCGCTTTGCCGCTTAGCGCGTGATGGACTATGTCACTTGGCTTTAAAAAACTTTGAGGTATTTGCTTATAGAGCATTGGATCGATCAGCAATGTTCACAATTATGAAAGGCCTCCTCTTTGTGATACAGATGTGATTTCAGGCCACAAATGTGAGAGGCAAAGACTGAGAAAGAAAGTTAGACGGGATAGTCTGCAGTAATTGTGAACAGAAATAACTTTGAGTTTGAGATATTTGCTTATATATAGAGTATCGGATGGATCAGTAGTGTTCACAATTCTGAAACAGATAAGATGAACGACATGTAAACTCACGTAGACGAACATGCATCACAATGTATAGTCATCTAGGTTTCACCACCGACTGCTTGAGCTGTGTGTGTGTGTGCGCGTGCACGCACTTGTGTGTGTGTGTGTGTGTGTGTGTGTGTGTATGGGTGTGTGTTTGTGTACAACTTTGAGGAGAACGTAAATTTATGGAACGAGAATTGCTGAGATTGTGATTGATTTAAAAAAATAACACCAATTAATACAAAAGAAACAAACACGGCGAGATCTAGTCAACAGTTACTGGCGAGGAAAACCTGAGAATCTTGGGGGAAACCCCGGAAGACGACAACAATAGATAACAGAAATACGTCATCTATATTTGGGCAAATCAAGAGGTGTGTTAGGGTCTCGCTGCAGCTTCATGTATTGTCAGTCACTGTGTGACTGTGTCATGAAATGTATTGCAAACACCTGTTGCAATGATGCAATGGGTACTGCTTAATGTCGAAATCCGTTGAAACCTGACAAAACGTGGCGAAATCAGAAAGCATAGGCTTGGGCAAAATTAACACTGAAGCCTGCAGGCCACATATAGGGCGTGAGCCGCGCTACCTGGGGAGCGCGCTGGCTCTATATATATAGAGAGAGAGCAACCTACTTCGACCAAAGACTAATATAGAGAATCTTTGCTTTGACCGGAAAGCGCGCAGGCCCTTATGAAGAAATGACATATATGTATAGTAAATTGCGGGTCAAATTCATAAATAGTGGCCTATGATGTGGCAAACTTTATCCTGACCTCGTAGGCTAGAGCGTCTGGCACTCTTCGGGAGAAGTGGTCCCGGCCTAGCTCCATAGAAATTTGTGCACAAAAATAGAAGTCGAGTAAAAAATCTGAGTTGCCAGGGTCAAAAGGCCACCTGTAAATTTATAGAAAAGGTCTAAACACATTCTAGACTATTTTTCGGCACCATTTTAATGTTTTTTAGTGTGCTGAGAACAATTTTAGCTCTAAAACCTATCACAAATTATTTTCATGAATTTAGCAGGGGGGAAGACCCCCCCCCCACACACTCCCTACCCCCTTTTGCAG
>NW_004798301.1:111032-113832 GCF_000002075.1 Aplysia californica | reverse complement strand
TCTCTCTCTCTCTCTCTCTGTATCCTCCCTCATCTCATTTTCTCAGCAACTCTTGCCTATTTCATTCCCTTCTTGCCAATTCTCGTGTCATGCTGATTAGAATCTAACCTAACCCTTTCATTTTCATAGTAATTGAAAATTTCACTTGCCTTTCTTCTTCTGTGTTTCTAGATAGCAGCGCCACAGCTGTGAATGTGGAACCACAATTTCTGCTACAATCTCACCATGTACTCAACAAGGACACAGAGGATGAACTGGTAAGATGAGATGAGATATATATATATATATGGCTATCAGTCCACCGAGGCAATCATAATTTTTGTACGAATGATTACTTTCTCATGTCACCCTTTATTTGTTTTTTTGCTTTATAATAACGTCACTGTAAGGCGGGTGGGTACCAGTATAAGTGTTTGTGTCCATTGGGGCTGATATGACCCTATTTTTTGCGGGGAGGAGGGAAATAGGTCGGGTCGTTTCCGTCCTGTGTGTCCACACTGTTTGTAAAAGGCACGTCTTGTCAGGTGGCCTGCTGGTTATTACCCGGATGTGTGGGCTAGACTGCTGTCGTGGCGGGCTGTGTCCTTGGTACGGGACTTAAAATAGTCAAGAGGTCAATGAACCCAAAGCGGGAGTAAGAAATGTATTCGTTTTAAAGGAAAATTGGTAAAATTGTTAATATGCATTTAAACCAGATGGTTTGCGCTTGGATTTTGCTAATTTTGAGGCGCTGATTACAATATGACATTAGATTTTTAATCCAAACTCAAATTATAATTTTTTATTAGCTCCGGAAGGGCCAGTGGCTGATGAGTCACCACCGGACCCGACTAAAATGTAGCAAGCGGCTTTCCAACCGACATGTCTTTTGCCGGGACTTGTTGTGTCGTGTCTGTTGACACAGTACAGCCCAACGAAATTTTCACTGATTTTTTAGGGAAAAAAACTGTGCTCAATTTCAACTACCCACTTTCTGAGAGATGGACGGAATCGAATCGGTTGGTTTCTTTCCCAATGGACACGAGCCCTAAGATGTGCACAACTTACTGTGTTTACTGTATGAGCCTGTGTCAGAACCGGAGTATTTTTCTACTACGTTTGATGCAGTACTGTTTGGTACTCTTTTTATATAAAAAACATATTTTTATACGGTTAAAACTGTTTAACATGGCAATCCATTGTCAAAGAGGAAAGTGGCCATACTAGACTGATGATGAATTTTTGGCTTGATGAGCAAGGTAGTACTCGGTAAAAATTTGTTGGTGTGATACAAAAACAGGAATTGTAAATGACAGCACTGTGATTTAATTCTGGCTTTTCAGGAAAATCTAAGGCATTGATTTTGATATGGGCTGATTGGAAATAAACCCTAATGTGCAGAGAATTTCTTCATATTAATTTTTAAAAAAATGTTTTGTTTTATTTTAGTTTGCCATTTTTTTCTCCTTTCTTTCCTCTTCTTCATTGGCGGGTGGTTCTGATATTGTTGTCGAAATGTATCCTCTGTCTCGTAGATATGGTTGCTGTGGGTGGTTGGCAGGTGCTCTGGTGTGGTTTGCTTCTTCTTTCCTATCAAAAGTCTATCGTCCTTATCTCCCCTTCATTTTTTTGTTTGTTACTCTTTTGTAACAGCTCTAATCTTCTGGGGCTCATATTACCTTAGTTGAGAGCACTTTAAAACTTCTACTTAGACTAAAAAAGATATGGTAGCTGGATATTTGGATGTTGTCTGGTGGTTTCTTTTTTTTTTCCAATGTTGCTTTCCTTCTAATCTATTTATGTTAAAGTGCTAATGGTTGGTTGGCGGGTGTTTCGGTGTGGTTTGCTCCTTCTTTCTGTTGTCCTCATCTCTCCTCCTTTCTTGTGCTTATTACTCTCTTGTAACACATCTAATGGTCAGCAATTATCCGACTTAATTGTGTTCCGAGTGCTGTAAAACGGAATTCTGGCGGTTGGAGGGCATCAATGATTGGTCCTACTTCTTTTTTCCCTCCTTTGTTTCTCTCTGGACTCTGTATTAAAACTACCAATCACTGATTAATGATTATTCTTTTGCCTGTATGATGTTGGCATGTGTGCTCTTGTGTGGTTTACCCTTTCTTTCTTTTCATACATCTATCATTCCTTTTCTTTCCTCTTTTTCTCTTTATGTTACTCTCTAATAAGACTTCTTATATATTTAGCACTTATCATCTTATGTGAACTGTTTGTGCCATAAAATGCTTATTAATTTATTAAAACAGCACAAGATTCTAATATTCGACACTTATATGATATAGGGTGGAGTTTGCTGAAACTGAAATCTGTGGTATTGCCAGCTTTCTTTCGTTTAGTCAGGATTTTGGTTTAAAAAGGTTGTTCAAATAGTGAAGAAAAAAATCAGGGACTTTTTTTAATTTATTATTTCCTTTTGGTTTTCCCCTGTTTTCGTATTAAACTTATTTGGGCGCTGATATGACCTTAATGCAGTTGCGAGCAATGTAAAACCTCTACTAAAACATAAAACTGATTTGGTTAAAGCAGACTCCAGTGTAATTTGTGTTGCAAAGTGCCGTAAGACTTTTATTTATTGAAAACTAATTTTAAAAAAACTTTTGGTCTGTTTGTGCTGGCAGCACTGCTGGGGCTACTCAGACTCCCGGTGGAGGCGGATGCTGTTCTTCCTCCTTGTCCTGCTCTCTGTGGGCCTCCTTCTGCTGGTGGTGCACTGGAGGCCACAGCTGGAGTGTCTGCTCAAGAGGAGGAGGTGCTCCCTCTACAAGGCCAAGTACATTCTTATCAGGGTGAGTTTGATGGGGTG
>NW_004798301.1:108111-110862 GCF_000002075.1 Aplysia californica | reverse complement strand
AGAGAGAGAGAGAGAGAGAGAGAGAGAGAGAGAGAGAAACTGACAAAGAGACCAAGAGAAGAGAGAACAAAAGATAGAGGTGGGAGAGGGAGGGGAAAGAGCGAGAGAGAACAAGAGAGAGAGAACAAGAGAGAGAGGGGGGAGGGAGTGTTACCCAAGCAGGAGTGTCTGCTCACTCTGTACATGACTAAGTGCATTCCTTATTGGGCTGAGTTTGGATGCAGAAGAGGAATAATGTTTGTTTGGAGAGAGCGGAAGAGAGAAAAGAGATGGAGGTGGAAGAGGGAGAGAAACCCAAATTGTATGTCTACTGGAGAAGAAGCAGTGTGCTCTATACTTGGCTAAATACAGTCGAGCTGTGTAAGATGGAATCGAAAAGGGGTTGAAAAAAAATCCGTCTGAGACATTTTCTGTTTTGTTTTAGACAGGGGAATTAAGGGGAGTTTCTACCCCGCTAGTGGCATCAAGGGGCATCGAGGTCGTTTGTCTGATCTGCAAGTAGTGCTCAAAACTTCTCTCAAGTGCTATCCTGTCTGATGCTTATCCATTGCCACCAGTGCTTGCATTTTATTGGACTTCTGTTTGACCTATTAAAGCCAGAAACATTTGAACATCTCCTTTGCTTCCTCCTTTAGCCCCCACTCATTGGTGTGATATGCCTAGTGAACCAGTTCAATGACACCCCTCCCGTACATGTAACAACGATTTGTGGAACTCTTTTCTCGGCTGGCCTTACAATCAGGGGGGGGGCAGGCATTTCACACCTCTGGCCACTGGCAGTCCTTGAAAGTTTCTGTGCTTGAGCTCCCACCACTCGAGCACTTTCACAGGCGCTGGTGAAATTTCATACCTACCTACACAACCCTGGCCATTGCACCACGAAGGGCTCACAAGCATGCGGTAAAATCTACCCCAGAATTTCACCCTTCCTCACCCTGCGGCATGGCGCAGAGCTTGGAACCGAACTTGTTAGTTTTGTTTCAACTCAGGGCTGAGTGGGCAAAGCATTTTCCATCTTAGACAGGTAGAAACCCTCCGAGGGGAAGGAATTTCTCTCTCAGTTTCCGCATTAGACAGGTTTCCGTTTTATAGAAGTAATTATAGAGGAATTTATCAAGGGGAGGAACAGGGAGATTCCATTATGACAGGATTCGGTCTTACATGGGATTCTGTTAAGGCAGGTTTGACTGTACATTCTTTTCAAGGTCTGTTTGGGGAGTGGAGGGGGGGGGGGGAGGGGGGTGGTGAGAGGTAGGAGTTGATAAATAAATAAACACAGCAGAGGGAGAAAAAAGAGCTACAGGTGCTTTGGGAGGGAGGCTTTTTTTGCTGTTTGCTGAATGTAAAATGATAATAACGAACATTTGCCATCGATTTGCTGCATTGATGTTAATGTTCTTTTGTTTTTCTTTTTCTGGACAGACCCGCTTTGGAGTGGTCAGTGTTGTGACTGTCCATGTCATGACGGAACCTATTGAAGGGTGAGTTCTGTGTGTGTGTGTCTATGTGTGTGCTATGTGTGTGTGCTATGTGTGTTTATGTGTATGTATGTGCGTGTGTGTGTCTTACTACTGGAGGGATGTGATACATCCAGACTCTTTCCAGTGGGTGGTTGATGGGTGTTCTCGTGTGGTTTGCTCTTTCTTTCCTGTCAAACATCTGTCGTTCTTATTTCTCCTTTTTTTGTTTGATGCTCTCTTATTATATGACACCTAATCTTTGGCACTTATGATTTAATTGTGTTTCAAGTGCTGCAAAACTCTTTCATATAGACAATGCTGATGTCACCATGGTGTTTTATTTTACCCCCCTTTTTTTTTCCAAATATTGTTTTGTTTCCTGAAAACATTATGCTAATGAGAGGGAACGGACAGTTACATGTAGACCTCCAAATTTTGCAGATGAGACATAGGGGTGGTTTGAGGGCGCTACTGGTTGTTCCTTCTTCATTTCTTCTTTTACTCTGTCGTTTCTGTCTTTCTGTGTGTTTCTCTTAGCTAAAACTTGGATGGGACATCAACACGAGTTAATAAGTTTGGATTTTTTGCCCAATGGATTTTATGTTGAGTCGAGAGTGGAGCGAACTGTTTAGAGTTTTAAAATGTTGTTTGTGTCAATTGACAATGTGACAATTGTGTGAAGGTTATGGGTTTAAAAGTACCTCACGCAGGTGGGTTGAGGTTGTGGGTGTTGTGTGCTGCTTCTATCTTTTCGTCGTCGACAATGTCCTTGAAATTTGGCATATAGTTCACAGGTTACTGTCCATACAACTTGTGTTCTGTGCGCTGCGTATCCTCTGTGTGCGTAGAATTGTTGGGATTATGAGTTTTGCTTATTATAGTCCCAGAATATGACACAGTGGGTTTTTTTTAGAGTACTGTGGTGTTGTTTACTCCTTCCTTCCTATCAATTATCTATCCTCCTTATCTCTCTTCCCTTTTTTTTATAGGTTACTTTGTAGTAACACTTGCTAATCTTCGGAACTTTTTTTTACCTCAGTGTGTGGAGAGTTCTCTAAAACGCTTACTAAAAACTAAACAATGTTTTGTGAAATGTTGTTTCACAACTTTAGCATATTGTCCGGTAATGTTCCCTGATGTGTGTTGACTTTGAATATTGTTCTAAATATATTGCTGATATTAAGAGTTGATATTCGTACTTTGAGCGGACATCTCTTGGTTTTTTTGTGGAAGGGATGCGATATAAAGCTAGCATTTTGTTCCTTTTTTTCTTGCCTTTATGTGAAGGGGG
>NW_004798301.1:105218-106968 GCF_000002075.1 Aplysia californica | reverse complement strand
TTAAAATGATTATTACTCTCTTGTAACACCTCTAATCTTCTGGCACTCATATGACCTCATGCAGTTGCGAGCGCCGAAAAACTTATACTAAAACAAACAAAAGCCGCTGCTCTTGGCTCTCTTAAAAACAACAACACACTTTGCTGCGAAGCGTAAGCACCAAGGATCCTACCATTAAGCCGCCCTAGAAGAAAAGCAAAAACAGTAGTGAGTCGATGTAGTCAAGTATCTTTCCTCTTCCCCATCCCCTTGCCCTCCGTTTGGCTTAAATTGAGTCAAATGGTGTGTTCCATTGGGAATCGGAAATGTTTGTCAGAGTGCATAATCTGGGATATCTTCATTATATGTTTGCTTGTTGTTGTTTTTATGGTCGGGTGTTAATGTGTACCATGCGGGAATCTTTCAATTTTTATGTATTTATTTATTTATTCATTACATTAAAAAAAGGGGGGGCTTGTGTAGCATCTCTTCGATTCTAAACGCCAGAGGACGATGATAAGGCCATTGCTAAGTGTGACTAAATGATTTTTTGTTCTCAACAACTGTCTCGGTGTGTGTTTTATTTTAATGTTATTTTCTACTACACACACTTCTGTTATCGGCACACGGTCCTATTATAAGCAGTGTGGGCACTGTGGTGTTGTCTTCTCCTTCTTTCCTATTTAAAAAATGTTTCGTCCTTTCTTTTCGCTCCTCCTTCTTTCTTGTGTTTTGTTCCTTTCTTGTAACCCCCCCCCCCCTATACTCGTCCAAAAGGGATGCGCACGATAAAGTACCACAGACAGAAACAGCAGAAGGGAAGGAAAGAAGTAGGACCCACTACTGGCGACCTCCAGCCACGTGCTGACATTGTGTGATGGTGTGAAAAAAAATGTAAATGTTGCACATTTGATGTGGTTGAAGTTTTTGGGGCAGGTAAAAAAAAACAAAACAAGGGACATGTCGTTTTATGGGTACACCCCCCACCCCTCTGAAATTGGGATAGTTTGGCGCTGTGTGCTATATCGCAACAGATGGTAATATATATGGGCTACATGCATGTCTTCTCTTCGTTGTATTTCCAGTCGTCCGCCACTCATTGTGCTTGTGCTAACGACCCGTGAAGGTTAAATGCGACATGCCCACGATCTCTTTGTCGGACAAACACACCACTGTACAATTGCCCGGAGCCAACGAAACTTTATTTTTTATTCATCTATTTTTGTGCGCGCGCGCGCGCGCGCGCGCGTGTGTGTGTGTGTGTGTGTGTGTGTGTGTGTGTGTGTGTACGCGTACGTGTACGTATGTGTGTTGTTGTTCTTCCCTAAAGCGCCAAGTAAGACGGAGAGCAGTCGACGCCACGTTTGTCTGTCCCTGGCCTCGTCCTCCTTTTTTATGTATTTATATATATTTTTTTAGTGCTTCAAATCTATCGTAGTATTTGTTAAAACCGAAATCCTGAGCGCCTCGTTTGCATCGTTGGTATCGGGCGCCGCTCCGTTAGCTCAGTTAGTAGTATCGTACATGTTGAGTTACGGAGCGGAGCAGGTGGCCCTGGTTCGAATCCCAAACTGGGCAGTCGGATATTCGGGTCGTTTTGTGTTTTCAAGGCTCTCAACTCACCTGGCTCGGTCCTATTGGGGACTGACGTTAAATTCCTCTTAAATAACCTATTAGTTTTGATAGGAGTGTTAAACCCGTACTTTTACACTACTCTTTCTTCTTTTTTTTTGGGGGGGGGGGGAGTGTTTTACGGCACTTGCAACTGCAT
>NW_004798301.1:101554-102885 GCF_000002075.1 Aplysia californica | reverse complement strand
GAGAGAGAGAGAGAGAGAGAGAGAGAGAGAGAGAGAGAGAGAGAGAGAGACATGTCACCAGATTCAAATCACAGTTCTCGGAAATCGAGACCAATAAGCAAACATTGGGACGATAGTCTATGGGTAATTAAGCCATGTTCCATACTCGTTATATGTTTGTGCTTTGTTCCTGTGATGGGAAAATTTGAGTTTTTATTTATTTATTTATTTTTTGGCTGTAAGCATTTTACCTCCTTATTGACATAATTTTGACAATTTTTGGGTGGCGGGGTTTGTCCTTGCATGTTACGCGCTCTCACGCACAAGACATGAGTTCAATTCCTGCCGGTTCGGGTTGACCATGAAAGGCAGAGTCGATGAAGCAGTCGGCCCCTTTTTTAGTGATTTAAACAGTGTCGATGTTGGCTGTAAAACTTCTACACTTGCAATTTTTTTCCAAATGAATAATCTGACTTGTGCTTATCAAAGTGTGAGATATTTAAAACCCATGATAATGAACGGCTGTGGCGTGGTACGTGCGTTGAATTGTCATGAATAAGGCATGTACTCATTTGTGATACGATTTTTATAATTACATTTTTTAAGGGTTTGATTAGCTGCACCTGTGTTGTTTTATGCTAAATACCTTTTTTCCTTTCTTTTAAAAGCCACAATGGCTGCGGCGTGGTGCGTGCGTTGGATCGTCATGAATAAGGCGTGCTCTGTACGCTCATTTGTGATACGATTTTTAAAATGTTTTTTGTTGTTGTTGTTTTTTGTCGTCTGATTAGCTGCATTTGGGGTAGGCTGAGTACATGTTTCCTTTCTTATCTTTTTGATAACATACTTTTGGATGGCCCGGCAATGAGGTGGGTGGAAGGGTTACTGTAACGTAGAGCGTTTATTGCTGGTGTTATCAGCCTCATGGCAAGCTGGACGTAGTGAAGATATTATTATGTTATTGGGTGTGCGCCGAGCGAAATTTTAGCGGGTGGTTGGTGGGTGCTCTTGTGTGATTTGCTCCTTCTTTCCTATAAAAAAACAACATATCGTCCTGATCTCTCCTCTTTCTGTTCGTGTTTGTTACTCTCTTTTAACCCACATATAGTCTTCGGCATTTATATGACCTTAGTGTGTTGCAAGGGCTGTAAATCTCTACCCAAATAAACTAAGCGAATTTCTGCTGCTGTTGGGACTGTCTGTCCGTCCATTCCTTGGAGCAACTATTAATACTCCTCTCAGTGTTGTGTGTAGCTGTATTGGAAGGTGGCCAAAGTAGGTCACGCTTTATCGCTATATTTATCATATTATTTTGGAAGAGGCTAGCCGTACTTAATGACGGCTAGACTGGC
>NW_004798301.1:98795-100433 GCF_000002075.1 Aplysia californica | reverse complement strand
GGGGCGTAAACACAAAATAAGTTTCATAAAAGACAACACCGCATGGCCAAAGTTAGTAGCTCGCATCCAAAATTATTCACAACGCGTGGATTTGTCAGCACAAAGTATAATAAGTCTCTGAATGGCAATGAGTTGCAATTCCTTGCGATCATTTGCAGTTCTTCACTATCACTTTAGTCTCTTACATAATACACATCAGTAATCACTTTTTCAAATACATGCACAATCATGTAGTCACTCACATTCTAAAATGTGGATGGTTGGCGGATGCTTTGGTGTGGTTTGCTCCTTTTTTCCTACCCAACATCTATCGTCCCGAACTCTCCTTCGTCCCGAACTCTCCTTTTTTAAAATTGTGTTTGTTTTTCTTTTGTGACACCTCTAATCATCGGCATCTATATGACCTAATTGTGTTGCAGATACCGTAAAACTCTTACTTGCTAAAAGAAACGAAAAAAGCAAACGCAAAACAAAACAGAACACCGTTTAGTTGCTGACATGCACATCAGCAATCACTTTGTCAACTACATTAACACATTCATGTTGTCTCTCACATCTTCCCTCACTTAGACAAGTAAAGTTTTTTTTTTTACAAGCGTGCACACCCCTGAACATCACTTACTGTTAATTTTATAAAGGTAGTATGACATGTTATCATTAACTGCTACCACTTTCGATAATATTCTACCTCTTTTTCAAACACTTGCAACCACTTTCGATTAAAAGCAACCACTTTTGATGATATACAACGTCTTCTTCCAACCACTTGCAACCACTTTCAATCTTGTGCAATCACGTTCAGTCATTTTGGACGATGTACAACCGTTTTCGATCTTTTTAAACTCATGTGCTACCATTGAGAGTTAAAAGTCAGAGACTTGTAGTAGTACTTGGCTGATAAGTTCGTGTCCAACATCGCCCTGGCGAGTGGGGAGGTTTCAACTAGTTGTGCAACAACAGCCGTTATGGTCTGACTCAGGACACAAGCACACATTGCACATTTGGCACATTTGATACACGATGTGATTCCTTTGATACAGGCGGAGTCAGACAGGAATTTCCTTCACGGAGGAACAAAAGCTGTCCCTTTTGGCACATTTTCATCAAATCCAACTTACGGGTTTTTTTTAATGTGGAAGATATGATGTTTCAAATTGTGTTGGAATGGCAGCTTTTAGCCCCTCCGTGAAGGACTGAAATCCTGTCTGGCCCGGCCTGTCTTACTGTATCAAATGAATCAAATTATGTATTTAATTAACACTGTGCGCTGCGTGATATAACTGTTACATCTGTTGCCAGATTTGTATTAGGCAAAGAAGTCAGATGTTTGCCAAAGTCGTCTGAGCTACTTTGGCCTTACTAATTGTCTATTATCAGATATAAATAAGCGATATGGCTTGGTTGGTTTCGCTGCCTGTCCTTGACACAACCATAGTGTGGTTGGACGGCGCCACTGTTATTTCTGTCTGTCTTACTCCCCCCCGCCTCCCCACTCCCCCAGCACTGATTTACTCAAACAAACAAACAAACACTTGACATGCCGCAATTATCTTGCAGTAGAAATATGTACAATTACTACCTCGTCCCTGTGTGTGTGTGTGTGTGTGTGTGTGTGTGTGTGTGTGTGTGTGTGTGTGT
>NW_004798301.1:96897-98232 GCF_000002075.1 Aplysia californica | reverse complement strand
CTCTCTCTCTCTCTCTGTCTCTTTCTCTCTCTCTCTCTCTCTGTGTATGAGAGAGAGAGAGAGTTGACATCCGCCGAACCCCCGAGACTGACTCACCAGACCCTGCAATGAGGTTTGACCTCACATAAGTAATCAAGAACCACTAGTCTCACCCATAGGCTTTCGGAATTTCATAAAATCGCTTTAAAGGTCATGCTGGCTAACCCAGATTTCTGGGGTTTTCAGAAATCTTGACTAACACCAAAAGTGGACATTTCCCTACCTAAATGGTAAGTCTGGTTTCATTGGTGTGTATATTTGTTTGGTTACAGAGAAAACTCCCCTTGTCTTTTAAAGAAACTGAACAAAGGGCAAAAACGTTATTTTCGATTTTCTCAAAACAGCATTTTTTTTGGGGGGGATAGACCCCCTTGTGCTTAAACGCGGCCATATAATCTATGTGTGTCGCAGGATTTAACTTAAAACTCCTACTAAACTAAACACTCGGTGTATTTTTTACCTTGATCATGGGGTTTGTGCGTCCTTGTGTTGTTAGCTTTGCTTTGTCTTTGTCTTTCCAACTTTCCTGTGTTGGTGATTCGCGAGTGAACCAGTTTTGTTTGCTCCTTCTTTCCTATCAAACATCTATCATACTTATCTTTCCCCTTTTTGTGTGGGTAGTTGGCGGGTGCTCTAGTGTGGTTTGCTTCTTCTTTCCTATCAAACGTCTATCGTCCCTATCTCCCCTCCTTCTTTTTTTATGTTTGTTACTCTCTTGTAACACCTCTAATCTTCTGGCGCTCATATGACCCTATGCAGTTGCGAGCGTCGTAAAACCCCTACTTAAACAAACTTTCTTTCTTTGTGTTTGTGACTCTCTTGTGACATCTTTAATCTTCGGGACCTAATTGTGTTGCTAGTGCCGTAAAGCTCTTACTAAAACAACTTTCCAGCGTCATAGCTGTTGTAAGCTGCCCTGAATTAGGATCCCTGAGCGGATAGTTGGAGGGTGCTCTGGTGTGGTGTGCTCCTTCTTTCCAATCGGACATCTATCGTCTTTATCTCCCCTCCTTCTTTATTGTGTTTGTGACCTTTATTATACCTCTGATCTTCGGGATTTATTCGACCTAATTGTATTGCAAGTGCCGTAAAGCTCTTACTAAAGCAACTTTCCTGCGTCATCGCTGGCGTAAGCGTTCCTGAATTATGATCCCTGACCATGTTGAAAGAGCCGTGAAATAAACTCTCTGATGATTTGGCAATATGTGACGTGTGCCTTGTTACAGGGTGATGATGAAATACCAGGACACGCGGTGTGGGAGAGAGAGAGAGAGAGAGAGAGAGAGAGAGAGAGAG
>NW_004798301.1:94808-95734 GCF_000002075.1 Aplysia californica | reverse complement strand
CTCTCTCTCTTTCTCTCTCTCTCTCTCTGTTTCCCTGTCTCTCTGTATACACACACACACACACACACACACACACACAGACACACACACACACACACATACATACATACATACAAACTAGTATCACCTCAAATGTTTGTCACTGATAATATGGCCTGTTTGTGTGAAAACTCTTACTGCAACTATAAAGAAAACCCCTCCATTCAGCAGCATAGTTTTTCTGCTGGCCTACTCTTTGTTCATTTCTCAGTTTGAAAAACACATATCAGAATCAAATGCCCACGCTACTCAATCGCAGCTGTCATATTATTGTATCATGGTATTGTTTAAAACACTCTTTGTGGCTGGTTGGCGGGTGCTATGGTGTGGTTTGCTCCTTCTTTCCTATCAAACTACGTCTATCGTGGGTGATGGGCGGGTGCTCTGGTGTGGTTTGCTTCTTCTTCCCTAAAAAATCTGTCGTCCTTATCTCCCCTTCTTCTTTTTTAAAATGTTTGTTACTCTTTTGTAACACCTCTAATCTTCTGGCGCTCATATGACCTTATGCAGTTGCGAGCGCTGTAAAACCTGCACTAAAACTAAAAACTAAACGTCTATCGTCCTGAATTATTTCTCCTCCTTTTTTGTGGTTTTCACTCTTGTAACACCTCTAATCTTAGACACTTAAACACGTATTATGATCTGATTGTGTTGCAAGTGCCGTAAAACGTTTACTAGTGTACGAGAGGTTTTATTGAAAATCTCCTTTGGGTTTTCTTTCTTTCTTCGATATAGTTAATGTTGTTCGATTCAGCTACACGAGGTTGTCAGGATGGCTTGTTGTGGCGTCGGTGGCCTAGTGGTTAGGCTACCGGACTCGTAATCGTGAGATTGCGGGTTCGGATGTTCGAGCCTCAGCTCGGTCCGACGTTGTGTCCTTGGGAAAG
>NW_004798301.1:92066-93881 GCF_000002075.1 Aplysia californica | reverse complement strand
CCCCCCCCCCTCCCAAGCTTAATTCCATAGTTCTCACTAACCAGTGCCTCGTTGGTCAATATTATTTTCCATTATCCTTCTATTAACAAGGAATGCGCTCGTGTAGTATGATGGTCTTCCTCTCTTTCGTTTCTTCCAGAGATCACATTATCCACATTTAACATTTGCACCCGTATTCTTTCATAAGCAGTATTTTTATCTTAATTTGTCCGAGACTATCAGTTATTGAAGGTTCCCAACACCTTTGGGATGATGCATTTCCACACTTATAAACATTTTTATATCCTTCATTCTATTAACTTATAGCACCTTATTTTTTAAAGAAATTTTTATCTCACTGTTTTGTTAATCTTACAATACATGGGCGCTCCGTCAGTTCAGCTGGTATCATGCTGGATTATGGAGCCGACGGCCTTGGTTCAAATCCCAGGCTGGATGTTCTTGAATTTTGGTTGTTTTGCAGTTTGTAAGGCGTGGATCCCCCCCTTTTGGCTCGGCCCTATCGGAGATGGGCGTTAAATTCGTAGGTCCCGCCTCTTAAATAACCATTTAGTGTTTGTAGTAGTGTTAAGTCCCATACACATACATTTTAGGAATATGTAATTTTCTCATAGTACATCTGTTTCCTTTTGGTCCCAGCCATCTGTACGGACAAATGTACACCGTTTCGGAGAATCTGAATGAAAGTGTGCTATCATGTGTTAAACTTTGTTCTGAAGAACGAGGGTTGTTGCAATTCTACACCACTGAATACTTCCAATGTAATATCACTATATATCTGGCCTGGTGTAGAACAAGGCTTCATATTTTGTGCTCTGCTATTCTTTTTGTTCATTTCTCAGTTTGAAAAACACTTTTTCAGAATCAATTGCCCACCCTATGCAGGATTGCCTAATGATGACGATGGTATTTTGTGTTTAATGTACTCTGGCGATCTAAGTATTTTTTTAAATGACACTGTCAGAGATTTATTAAATAAAGATATAATGTTGCATGATGTCTGTTAGGTATGGGGTTTAAAAGCCAATACTTATGAAAAAAAGTGAGATTATAATTGTATTTAGGAATGGGGGCAATCTCAAAAGGTCTGTGAGATGGTATTGAGAGGACAACATCTAAGAAACAGTAACCTTGTATATTTACTCCGACATTTCATTTTCATTCTGTCTATGCTTAGACGACGGACACTGGAAGATCGAGCATGTAAAGCTCATATTATTTTTTATCGGACAAGAAGGCCTTTTCAATACATACCACAAATACGATTGGAAAACAAGAAGACGATATGTTGATTTCATGACTAAACCGGTTGTGTTATATGGTTCTTAAATTTGGGGTGCCAAAAATTTGGACGGGGGGGATTTACAATGTTCAGGGGAAAAATTCTGTAATGCGTTTCTAGGTCTCAGCAAAACTGCACTCAATTGTTTAGTTTTTAGAGAGGTGGGAAGAACTAAGGTTATGTTCTGATTAAATGCATTGTGTCATTAAATTCTGGTGCAGACTTGTACACTTAAACATGGACATTTCTCAAGAAATGTTACATTATCAAGCTATATCGTTCTTGTGTAAGGCAGGGTCAGCTGGGCTACTACACGAAAGTTAAAAACCTAATACTTGTATTTCCCTTTGGATATGGATGTCTGATTTTTTCAAAGTAGTGGGAGCACTAAGCTATTTCTCAGCGAAGTAAAAAAGTAGGCATGTTGATCATTGTGTGTAAAACATAGAAAAAGGACTTTGACAATTTCGATTTATTCTATCGTACAATTTCCTTTCAAGAGGCAGCAGCGTATATATATATATATATATATA
>NW_004798301.1:87635-90065 GCF_000002075.1 Aplysia californica | reverse complement strand
AGAAACAAAATAGGAACAACATCCTAAATGACCTAAATTGCGTTGATGGGGACGTGAAAACACCTACATGTACATAATATGCATGGTCTGGCCTTTCTTCAGTGTCTTGTTGAGCTACCCGCACCCGCCACCCCTGTCGCTAACACCGCACACACGCGCACGCACACTCAAAGCATAAGTACACACGCACAAACACACACTATCACACACACAGCCCCCTGGGGCAGTGCCACTGACTGTAGTGTCTTTAAGCCATTCCCAAAGGGGAGACATTTCTCGTTCAAGCACAGTAGAATTGTAAATGGGCTGATTCATTATGTCACGCTCATAACTGTGCCAGATCTACCGACAGGGAACTGCTGCTTTTTGTTTCCTGATCCTTTCTACTGTCATTTTCCTCTACTTCTTTTGTATGTTTGTCACACTCTTGTGAACTGCTATTTCCGGGGTGCCTTGATAGTCGAAGCAGACCTTGTGCTGTTGAAGCTAGAGAGGTGAGCAGAGTAAGTCTGATTCCATGTAAAGACTTCTCTGTTGACACCCACCCCTTGGCGCT
Source organism: Aplysia californica (assembly GCF_000002075.1). NCBI lineage: Eukaryota > Metazoa > Mollusca > Gastropoda > Aplysiida > Aplysiidae > Aplysia > Aplysia californica. The sequence continues at coordinate 89,509 of NW_004798301.1, read as the reverse complement.
CATATAACCTTATGCAGTTGCGAGCGCCTTAAAGCCCTCTACTATAAACACACACACACACACACACACACACACACACACACACACACACACACACACACACACACACACACACACACACACACACACACACAAACATACCCCCCCCCGCACATATTGTTTGTGTTCGAAATGAACACTCACCCTTTAAACATTTTTCCTTGCTACTTCCTGCTTCATCCTGCATAGGTTCTTCATTCTTCACTGCTGCATGCAAACGACGCAAGTTCCCGATTTCTGCGACTGGAAGTTTTAATTAAATTTTATCGAGTACACAGTTGTACCTGCTTAATTAAAAACCGCCTGTCCAAGACAACCACTTGTATAACCGTCCAACCCCCCCCCCCCCAAACCACCTCTTTTGTTATTTCAGTCAGACTAAAAATGATATAATGATAATGATAATAACAATAATAATGATGATAATGATAATAACTATAACAATAATAATAATGAAAATAATAATAATAATAACAACACAACAATGATAATGATAATAATAAGAAGAAAAATAATAAATGATGATAATAATAATAATAACAACAACAATGATAATGATAATAATAATGAGAAGAAAAAATAATAAATGATGATAATAATAATTATAATTTTAATAATTGACCGATTCATTCGCAGAAGAGAATATTTTCCCTGCGAAATAAAATAATAAAAGTTTAAGATGATTAAAATTTGTGGCTTCTAGTATGGCCAATGAGACCGTGATTCTGGCAGAGAAAGGTTTGCCACATTTCGAGCGAGCATTCAGTAGCTCCATTTTCACTTGTGGATGATGTGTTCAGATTTCGGTCACCTCTCTTGCTTTCTCTCTGCAATTCCTATCTTGAAAGCCTCATACGGCTTGCTTACTGATGCTGCCCACTGTGATAATGTGAGCGCTGCTCTCCAGCTGGGTCTGTCAGGAGCTACGGTACGCTCTCTCAGATTATTGTTTTATTCAATAGCCCTTGAGTCCGTCCCCCCCCCCCCCTCTCCGGTACCAGCTGCTGCTTACATAATGGGGAACACAAAAATTGTCCACGGTAGTTTTGTTTTTTTGTTTTTTGTAAAGTGTTTTGCGGCGCTCGCAACTGCATATTAAGGTCATATGCGCGCGCGGGACACACCTAATATTTTCAGTTGGTAGGACATTTTGAATTTTTGCCCGGGTGGCGGCCGAAGCCTACTCTTATCGATTCTAGACCACCAAGGGATCTTTAACGTGCCCAACTTGCACACGGGCCCTCCGAGATTTTTCGCCCTTGTCCGAGAAGGCTAGGTATAGATCTTTCCTACCAGAAGATCAGGGGTGTAGCTGTAAGAAGAAACGAAGGAGTAGCAGTTGAAAGGCTGCAGAAAGAATCAGGAGCCCAGAGGAAGGGGCAAAGGAAGTGAGGGGGTGGGGGCAGAAAGAGGAGACGAAAGCAGATGACAGAACATTGCTAGAGAGCAGGAAATGAGGTGAAAGGAGACAAATTTAGATAAGAAAATGTTTCGGTCGCTACCCGGATTCGAACCCGGGACCTTTTGAATGAGAGGCCAACACCTTAACCTCTAGGCCACGAGAGCCCCCTCAATAGCCTTTGAGTCCAGGTTTTTTATTATCTCCGGTACCAGCTGCTGCTTACTTAATGGGAAACACAAAAATGTCCATGGTAGTTTTGTGGCAGTTGTGCCCTCTTGTCATTGCTCAGTGCCCGCCATAGACGCGTATTATAAATTATAATATCGTAGACTTCATTCTAATGTGATTCTGGTTCACGATGAAGTACGCCATTTGGAAGACACAATTTGGAACCGAGTAAAGGGCGTGGAGGGTGAAAGGGGGGGGGGGGGGG
>NW_004798301.1:73037-87535 GCF_000002075.1 Aplysia californica | reverse complement strand
GGGGGGGGGAGCACGGCCGTGTGTGCACTTCACCATAACGTCGATGGCCTAGTGGTTAAGCCTGCGGATTCGCAACCGTAAGGTCGTGGGTTCGGATCCCGTCGGGGACCCGACGATGTGTTCTTGGGAGAGGCACTTTGCACGAACTTTCCTCACTTCACAGGTGTGAACGGGTACCCGGCCATAGACAGCGAACGATCTTGTCAGCATGTTAAGTGTTTTAGAGCCTGTAAAATGGCAGCTCGCACTGTATGCTTCCCTGTAAGATGAGATTGTTTCAGAATGCTATCAGGTGTGCTGGGGTAGATAATATAGGTTGTAAAGGGCATTGAGCTTGCTGTTGAGCGAGAATTTGCGCTATGCAATAAATATGCTATCTACCATCTACTTCTAACGAGACTGGTCGTATTCCTGCCCTTCATTTGGGCGGCTATCGTGCGCACGCTTCACCTCGAAATTTTTATAGTGGAGCGCAAAGAGCAGCGGCTGCGACAGTAATTTATTAAGTCTGTGCGTGTCCGTTGAGAAGCCATAAGATTATTTGCTGAAAAGAAAAAAAAATTGTCATGTCCTGGAATATTTTGGCATAGCTTTGTTAAGTGGTACATGTAGTGACTGGATGTGATGAAATTTCCTAACCAACTGAAAATATTCAATGTGTCCCAGGCGCTCATTTGACCTTACGCAGTTAATTGCGAGAGTCATAAAACACTTACCCCCCCCCAAAAAAAAACCAACAAAACAACACCGACAACAACAAAAAACAACAACAATAACTACAAACACGCCAACATTCAAAACGAAATCAACAACCAAAACCCCCCAAGAACGCCAACAGAAAGGCTTTCTCCCCTCTACTCTATAAAAACACTGCTTGACCTACGGTTTTTTTAATGGTTTTTTTTTTCTTTCTGGGTCACAGGACGGCCGAGTTACCAGGCGGGCCAGACGTGACTCAGCATGAGCCAGGTCAAGGGGTTCATGAAATTTAAAAGAAATGAATGCTGTTGTCATTGTTATCATTATAAATCTCTCTTAACCGAATAATGCGAGTACTCTCGCTGTCGCACGGCCGAATGATCTTTTTTCACTACTGAGGACAGTTGACCCACGGGTGGTTAAAAAAAAAGATTTTCTTATGACAGCGCTGTGTGTCACGAGGAAAGGGGCCTTACAACAGTAGTTTTAAAGTTATACATAGTTACAGAACGTGATTCGGTGTGGGCCATGCGATCATTATAATAATATTTATAATAATAATAACAATGATAATAATGATAATAATAATAACAGTAGTAGTAGTAATAACAACGTAGGTAATTTCTATAGCTCCCTCTCCCGTCAATTTTTGGGCATATGAAGTTAATGGTATCTTCTTAAAACTTGTTCATTTGTCTATCTTCCAATGAAAAAAAAATGCCCATCCATCTTGAATAAAAGTTGAAATATATTATTTCGGATTGAAAAAGATGGGGGTAACCTGGTTTCAGAGGTAAAATTATCGAGAAAATGTCCTACAAAGTTTGGTAACTTTCATAGTTTCAGAGTCCTTCATTTCTTTGTGCTTTTAATCAAAGTTTTAAAAATTGAGCAAAATGCACTCAGAAATGTGTTTAAAAAATAAGTGAAAGGTGTTGAGCCCCCCCCCCCCCCCTAAAAAAAAAACCCCGATGAAAACTGCTTCACTGATGGAAAGAGGCTGTTTTCTTAGACGAGCGCCTGATTTCACCGCGATTTCTTTAACTGGGTGCCCGTTAACACAATCGGGTCGGGTCGGGTCGCATTGGTAGCCGGATTGAGAGCGCAAAGCGGCTATCGTGGCACAAACCGATCACCCGCCTCGTTGCCTTGTTTTTTAGGAGACGAATCGGGCGATCGACCCGAACCGACACGATCCCATCCGCAATTACAATGCATAATGTATCATCTCGATCTCGCTTCCTGTGTAGTGTGCGTGACCAGCTGTTGCTTGTGAACAAAAAAGTGAGCGCACCTTTTCACACCAGCGCACGAATTCAACGTGTATTGGGCAAGCTGTTAAAACGTAGTTAGCCCAGAATGCTACATTTTTCAGAAGAGATAAAAAAACAACAACACCCTACCCCAAACCTTTTTCTTTTTTTTACGATTGTACATACGTTGTTGAGGGTGCGATGGCGGAGTGGTTAGTGCGCTCGTCTCCGAAGCGGAAAGTCCGGGTTCGAGCCTCAGTTCGGACACGGATTTTTTTCGCCCCCTCCTGCCCACCCAGCGGTAATGGGTACCTGACTTCGAGTTGGGGAAGTAAAGGCGCCGTGGAAAGAAACTGGCCACCCTACTGCAATATCCCGAAAGCCCAGGAAGTTGTCTCTCAAACAAGGCAATCCCCAATGTCCGGATCGGATGCGGGAATAACTTTATTTTTTACCTACATTGGTATGCAGTTTTTCTTGTCTTTTCAACAGTTAGAATTTAAATTTTAACCAAATATTTCAGCTCTCGTGGCCTAGAGGTTAAGGTGTTCGCCTTTCATCCGGGTAGCGACGGAAACATTTTTCTCTCTAAAATTAATTGTCTCCTTCCTCCTCCTTTCCTGCGCTCTAGCAATGTACTTTCGTCTGCTTTCGTCTCCACTTTCTTCCCCCTACCCTCTCACCTGTTGCCCCCTCCTCTGGGTTCGCGACTCTTTCTGCAGCCTTTCTACTACTTCTCCTTGGCCCTTTACTGATGTCTTTCAGCCACACCCTTGATCTTATGGTAGGAAAGATCTACACCTCGCCTTCTCGGATAAGGGCGAACAATCTCGGAGGTAGCCTGTGAAAGTTGCACACCTTTTAAGGTCCCTTGGTAATCTTAAGTCGGCTCCCGTAAAATTCAAAATTTCCTACCAACTGAAAATGTTGAATATGTCCCATGTGCTCATATTATGACCATATGCTGTTGCGAGCGCCGTAAAACACTTTAAAAAATTCAACGTGAGCAAATGCAACCGATACCACAGATTATGAGACTTCACTTTAAAAAAAAAAATAGGGGTTAGATTTAAACTAATGGGGTGTCTCCAGTGACTTGAAATATAGGCTACTATTCTTTGACGATCACTGTCACGGCCACCGCTCTTTGATCTCTATTTTAAGAAAATATAATTTGTAAAAATGTTGTTTTTTTTAAACAAAAAACAAAAACCCACCCAACCAACCAACCAAACAAAACCATCACTGCGCCTGTGCGTACCATGGCCGCTCAGATGATGGACAAAACTCCAATGTCGCTAAAGTTGAATGCGCGCTTAACATTATTAATATAATATTACCCTCTTTGCCCTGCTTGTGGTTTCCAATTGGCCGCTTTTAAGCACAAGGGGGCTTTCCCGTAAAATGCTGTTTTGAGAAAATCGAAGGTAAAGTTTTTGCCCCTTGTTCATTTTTTTTTTAATGACAAGGAAAGTTTTCTTTGTAACCAAACAAATATACGAACCAATGAAACCGAACTTCTCCTACAGGTAGAACAATGCCCACTTTTGGTGTAGGTCAAGATTTCTAGAAACCACCGAAATCTGGGTTAACCCGCTTGTCCTTAAAAGCGACCAATTGAGTCTAATGGTGTGCACGACAGTGAACCGGAGTACTAACGCCAGAGTGCACAGTCTTGGATAATATCGTACTACAAAGGAATGGGTGGTTCCTTTTTCCTTTTCCTTTTACACTGCATGCTGTTTACATTAACATTTAAATACATATACATGTACATTAAGTGTGTACATGTACAATGCACTCCACCCCTCGCCCCCCTTCCCCCCCTTCCCCTTCCCGGATTTTATTTACTGGCCGGGTTTGTAAAAAAATCTTTGCTCTGTTTGATCAGTGTCTGCATTTAGTGTATAGTTGTCATGGTGATATAATGTATGTGTGTATTTCTATGCACATTGTTGTTGCGAAAGACAAGATAATATTGAATTATTTTTTTAGTAACGAAATTTATGGCACTGCTGACTAAATATTATTTTCTAGTGGCGCCAATTATGTGACAGACAGAATACTGTTATTTAAAAAAATAAACATTATATTTGGGATAGTTTAAATGTTGTTATTATTACTGGTGTAATTTGTAGAATAGACTCAGATATTTTTTATCACGTTGTTTAAGGGATAGGATAGACTCAATAGTGGGGTATTTTATGGGAGAGGCTCTATATTGTTAATATAAATGCTGTAATTTATGGGACATAACAGTTCGTCCTTCAACCAGCACATAGGCCTAATTATATCATGTATGTGTGAGTAGAATGTTATGCTTATCAGTCCTTCCTTATGGGCCAGACAACAGGTGTCTATTTTGTAAATGCTTATGCTTATACTTATACACAATGTATTTTGCAGAACAGTTTGGCAAATCCCCGTGAGAACTATGATATGATAGTTTTGTATTTGTTATCTCAGTTTGACTTTAAGCAAACCTTTGCACAAGTCAGACAGGTGTAAATGTAGTGGCTTTTAAATACTTAAGATGTGGTAGAGGTTATTCTCAGCCAGAATTGGTCTCATCGGTCATATCAGAAGCTGCAAGTCATTTTAACTTTAATTCTTATATTCTGTTTTGAGAAATATTCTGTTCTGCGGATGAATTGGTCATCGTCAGACATATTGATGGACGGACTATTGTTATAATAATAATAATAATAATAATAATAATAACAACAATAATGATAATAATAAAAATAATAATAATCATCATCATAATAATGATAATATTAAAAATGATAATAATAATAATAATAATAGTGATAATGATAATAATGGTGATGATAAAAATAATATATGATAATAAAATTATAATCATCATACAGTAATAAAAATAATAATAATGGTTATTATTATTATATGCATAATCTTGTTTTGAGGGGGATGCGTTGGTTTTAAATAGTTGGCAGTTGTGCACATCAAATAAGGATTTGACTGAACTTATTTCTGTGTGCACTACCTATAATATTGCCCTTTCCCGCTGTACGTTGACGTGAATTTGAACCATGGATTTTGTTGATCTAACCACTACCCCCCGCCCCCACCCCACCCCATCCCGCCCCTCCCCACCCCTCCACCCCCTGGCGTATGCTAACCTCCTTTGTGCAATATTCATTGTCTTCCACCAGTATGTATTGGGAGTTCTCTATATTCTCTTTATCAGCGAGCACGATTTCCGTCGGAGGTTGGCGGATGCTCTGGTGTGGTTTGCTTCTTCTTTCCAATCAATCATCTATCGTCTTTATCTCCCCACCTTCTATTTTGTGCTTGTTACTCTCTTGTAACACCTCTAATCTTTGGCACCTATATGACCTTATTGTGTTGCAAGTGCCGTAAAACACTAACTAAAACAAAACACGATTTTCACTTTCCAAGAATAACAGTCCCATCATTTAAATTATTTTATTTTTGTTGTTGTTTTGATTTCACTATTATTATTATCTTCATATTTTCTACCCTCCATGTGTTCGAACAGTGAGAATGTTGGCAGCTACACCGAGCCCTCTACCACCCCAACCGCCAGCTCGGTGGACTTCTCCGACGACCGGACGCTGCTGTCCTCATCCTGGATGTCCGACTCGGATGGCGGCCTTCGGTACTTTGACTACCAGAAGACACGGTACCTCTGGGAGCAGACCAAACGGTCCTTCCGGAAACTTGAGTGAGTCAATTCTGTGTGTCTGTCTGTTTTTCTGTCTGTCTGTCTGTGTTTCTGTCTGTTTTTCTGTCTGTCTGTCTGTCTGTCTGTCTTTCTCCATCTATCAAAATACGCTGTACCTCTGGAAGCAAACCAAACTGTCCTTCTGAAGACTTGAGTCAGTCAGTTCTATCTGTCTGTGTGTTTGTCCGTGTCTGTCTCTCTGTGTTTATCTGTCTGTCTGCCTGTTTTTATCTTTCTGTCTTTGTGTGAGTCTGTCTGTCTGTCTGTCTGTTTGTGTCTCTCTGTGCGTATATGTGTGTGTGTATGCCTCTGTCTCCTCTTACCAGAAAGTCCAATGCCTCTGGGAGCAGAGCAAATGGTCCTTTTGAAAAATTGAGTGATCAGCTCTGGCTGTGTGTGTGTGTGTGTGTGTGTGTGTGTGTGTGTGTGTGTGTGTGTGTGTGCATGCATGCGTACGTGTGTGTGTGTGTGCGAGCATGTGCCTTTCTGTCTGTCTCCTTCTGTCAGAAGATGCATTTTCGGTGGAAGTAGACCAAAATAGTCTTTTCAACAGACAAGTGAGCCAGCTGTTTTCCCATTTAAAAGGAGGAAGGAACGGAACTAATGAACAGAACACACTTGTATTGTGAGATGGCCCTCAATGTCTATATCTTCGAATAAGGGTTTTTCTTGGAACGCTCCAGAAACTGAAATGTTTGTCGCAATTATGGAGTGACACTGAAGATATGTGTCCATTGAAGAGTTAAGCATGAGTGCTTTTTTCACTTATTTCCGTTGTTTTAAGGATATGAGTGCTTATTTCACTGTTTTCCGTTGTTTCAGGGATATGAATGCTTATTTCGCCATTTTCTGTTGTTTCAGAGATCTCTCCACTGGTACTGCTTGTCTTGACCTGTATGAGAAGTACAAAGGCTTGACGGGAGACCAAAGAGCCAGCAGGTGATTTGTTTTTGTGTGTGATTATGTGTTTGTAGCTGTGTGTATGGGTATGTATGTTTGTAGGTAGCTGTGCGTATGTGTGTGTTTAGCTGTATGTTGAGTATAAGTCTGTGTGTATGTATGCTTTTGTGAGTAGTGTGTACTGGGAGTAACTCTTTGTATGTATTTATGTGTGTGTGTGTGCGCGCGTGCATAAGTGTGTGCGGAAGGGTGTTAATGCGGGCGTGCGCACGAGCACCCATGCATGCGCGCATGTGTGTGTGTGCGTGTGTTTACATACACATGTATGTACATACGTACAAATTATGTATGTACACGTTCCACGAGACTTATCACAGCTTTATTCAAGACATGAATATGAGCATAATTGAATTAACCTGTCATCTGCCTGAGTTGTACTGCCCTTACTAAACAAATGTGGCGTGGTGGAGGTACACACTGCATGTGTGGGTGATGGCGGGTGCTCTGGAGTGGTTTGCTTTTTCTTTCCTATCAAACATCTATCGTCCTTATCTCTCCTCTTTCTTTTTTTCTCTCTTGTAAAACATATAATCTTCGGTACTTATATGACTTTATTGTGTTGCAAGTGCCGTGAATCTCTTATTATTATTAAACACTACATGTGGCGCATGCCACCCAATCAGCGGCTGCACTACGAAACTGGTTGTAGAATTTGCCTGTACTTACTACTTCTGTATCATTTGTGGGTGCATAAAGTGCCTCCTAATTGATATGAATTGGTTTGATGGAGGTGATCAAGGTCAATGATGACAAGTTCTAAAATTTTATATATTTTTTCGTGCAGGTCGTGTTTGTATGGACCAAACACGATGGAGATTGAGGTGCCCAGCTATTGGTCACTTTTCATTGGTGAAGTGAGTGGTTTATGTTGAGTAGTGTGTCAGTGTGCTTGTTGGTCAGTGTGTTTCTCTGTCTCTGTCTGTCTGTTTATCTGTCTGTCTGTCTGTCTGTCTGTCTGTCAGCCTGAACTGGAGAAAGGTTCTCAGTTTGTTTCTATATGTCTGTCTGTTTGTCTGTGGTCAGTATGCACTGAAGAATGTTCTCTATTTTTATATGTCTGTCTGAGTAAAATGTACACTGGAGAAAGGTTTTCTGACTGTCCCTATAATAATATTGTGTCTGTCGGTTTTGTGGTCAATGTGAATAGAGGGAGTTCCAAATCTAAGTAGCATGGAAAGAATGGGCTTTTTCACCTAAGTTCTTCCACCTTACAGTAGTTATTCTCATAAGATTCTCATCCTTAGATCTCAAATGTTTTGAAACTTTTGTACTGGTGCCTTTGGTGTAGTGGTTAGGCACTTTGCTGTCTCACACAGGAGACACGAGCTCGATTCTCGAGTGGGGAGACTTCTTTATCGAGTACCTCAGTTTTTCTGCAGGAATGTTGCTTCCTTTTCAGCCTAGGTTGGCCTCGACAGGCTGGGCCGGAAGCCCGCCTCCTTAATGATCTAAGTTGTGTTGATGGGGGTGTGAGAAACGCCTATTTTTACACCAATATTTCATTTGGGGAACAAAAAATAAATGTATTCTCAGAAGAACCTTTTGCTTTTCAGGTGCTGAACCCGTTCTACATCTTCCAGATTGCCAGCATCATCCTATGGTCCTTTGACTCCTATTACTACTACGCCTCGTGTATCTTTGCCATCTCCTGCCTCTCCATTGGGATTTCCCTCCGAGAAACCAGAAAGGTGGGATCGGTAGCCAAAGCTAGATTTTTTTGTCTCAACATCAGAGTGCTCTATATATTCCTTCCTTGTCATATTTTTGGGGTTCACATTGTTTAAATACAGTGCTTATTTATAAATATATTGTCCGAGGGATGGTTTCATGTTTATGACAATTTTGTTATAAACATACTAGTCGCAAGGTTCCCACTCAACCGGGAAAATGGGGGGAAAATGGGAATACTGTTTTCCCTTAATGAATACTGTTGTCATTAATAACAGTTTTTGCAATATTCAGACATACTGGTCAGTTTTTGTTTTTCTTACAACAGGTTCGATTCCTCTTGAAGGGAGGAGAACTTTACTAGTGTTTGACCCAGTTTGGTGGATACACGGTTAGAGTGGGAAACCAACGTAGTCAAAATTGACGTCTGTAGGGCGCTGAAGACATGTTTTCACTGTTTTAACCCTTTGAGCCACTGCCACCGGTAGACTGGTGGCACGTGAAACTGCCCGTATTCCTAGCCACCGGTACACCGGTGAGTGAGACCCTTATATCCAACCCAACCAGCCTGGGACAAAATGCACAAAGTTAACAGTGTTTACTACGCAGGATGTTATTGATTGTTTTGAAGATATTTTCTAAATTGGATGCTGGGAATGACGAGGGCTACTCTGAGTGGGATATGGTAAGTGATTCTGGTGATCTTATGGATGTTAGTAATATGTTGCTCAGGAGCTTGGGCAGAGGGGCACGGTAGCCCTAGGAGCTAAGGGTTAAAGGGTGTGCAGTATTTCTGCTTGGATGTTATATTCCCACTCAGTATGGAATGGCCCTGATGAGACAAGCCAGCAAGCTCCCTCCCCAAAGATGGATTAGATTAAAGATTTGTTTTTATGAATGACTCTAGGTTTTTCTGAACGTGCTGTGTTTTGTCTCCTCCCTCCCTCCTCCCTCCTCCCTCCATCCTTCCATTCCCTCCTCTTGTTACCCTGCTCCTCCCTGGCTCCTTCTGTCCCCCCTCCCCACTGAATTCTAGCAACGGGTAACCCTGAGGAACATGGTGGCCACACAGGAGGGTACCATGCAGGTCTGCACCAGCGCACAAGGTGAGGGAACCCCACAGTTTGTTTTATGTCTTTTTTTGCTTTGTGACTTGGAAGTTTAGGTCAGTTAAATTGCAGTATCTTCATTATAGATATCTAGAATTTAATTTCCGTATATACTTAATGAACCATGAACAAAATATTAAAGTTTAAAGTTAAAACTATATTAAGGAAGTAAATATGAAATTTGAAAGAAGTTAACACAATGAAAATTAAAGTTTGCCCTAGATGAATGAACAGAATATTAATGTTTTAACCAAATTATAAAGTAACTAGCTGGGCCCCCTTTCGATGAAAGGAATGATCGGTGCATTAAGGTCAGCCGAAAGTCATTGGCTTATGATATTTACATTCTGCCGGAATGGAACAAATCCTGAGAGGTGCAAAAATTAGAAGGTTTAGATCTATACTCTCAAAATAGTGCGCACGGTTAGTGAACGGAAACCTCCTTTTCTAAAATGACAGAGACAGAAGTGTCGGCCAACAAAAGCGATCGGTGAAATCAAGAAATTTAGTTTTTAGCTGCAAAACTGTCTCGAAACTGATAAAAAGAAGGGCGTCGTGAGCTGGAGAATATTTGTAAAAATCTTTTGGCCAAAACCGCATGTCGATCGATGCAGCCTTTAAAAAGCCTTTTGAATAGCAAAATCAGCAACCACAAATAGATAATAGATGAATTAAAGTTTGAACAAAGAGAATATTAAGGTTTGAACAAGATTAATTAAATGAGCTTTTAAACTAAATGAACACAAAGAATTGCAATATTTTAATTTTTAAGGAAATGAGCAATAAAGTTTGATCCAGGTTAATGAACAAATGTTTGAAATTAAAGATAAAAATTTTTTTTACCATGCCAAAAATATTGCCATGATAATATGATTTTTGTGATTTTCCAGAGTTTGTGGTGAAGGCAGAGCACGAGCTAGTCCCAGGTGACGTCATCGCGATTCCTCCCAACGGCTGTGTCATGACGTGCGACGCGGTGCTGACAGCAGGGACGTGCATTGTGAACGAGAGCATGCTCACTGGTTCGTGTCTATCGTGTGTGCTTTGTGCAAGTGTGTATGTACGTTTATTTGAGTAAGGAGAGAGAAGCATATACATTTGACCAAATTGTTGCTAGTGCTGTAAAACTCTCACTAAAACTTAATCAACTTAAACAAACCGTAACACATTATATGACCAGTTTATGTCGCAAGTGCTGTAAACTCGTATTTAAACTAAACTAAACATTTGTTGCCTCCCTTCTCCAGGCGAGAGTGTACCGGTGACCAAGACCCCGTTGCCACAGCAGGAGGACGAAGAGATATACTCCCCCGAGATTCACAAGCGACACACTTTGTTCTCAGGCACGCACATCGTGCAGACACGCTACTACGGACAGGCGAAGGTGCTGGCTGTGGTGGTGCGCACAGGTGGGTAGCTGGTCACACAGGATGTGTGGTTCCTTATTGCGAGAGGAATATCGTGGCTGTCTCAAGCAGTCCAGTCCACTTACATCCAAATTTTGAGAATTTTTTTCGTTTTTTACACGCTCCCAAAGTTGTATCAAAGATGCACCTTTCAGCCTCACCAAAATGCAGTTTAATGCTATGGTCAAGGCTTATATTTTTCTTGCTTTTCTGGATTCCTGATAAGAGCATCGCAACAAAAACTATATTTTTGTCTCTGATGTAAAAAGTGTCCAGACGGACTTAAATAGATAGCTTGTAACACTGAAGATATGTTGGTCGTCAGATAGATTGACTGCTTCGTGAAAGACTGCCCTTATGCCGTTTTTAAAAATGACGTATGATGGAGTATTATAGTGAGCAGTTGGGATTGACAGGCAAGTGGCTTGACTGATGGATAGTGAATGACTGCTTAGTGAAAGACTGCCCTTATGCCGTTTTAAAAAATGACGTATGATGGAGTATTATAGTGAGCAGTTGAGATTGACAGGCAAGTGGCTTGACTGATGGATAGTGAAAATATAGATAGGCAGAAAATGGCTTGATTGATGGATAGTGGAAAGATTCATAGACAGAAAAGTGGCTTGACTGATTGATAGTTGAAAGATAGACAGAAAAGTGGCTTAACTGATAGATAGTTGAAAGATAGACAGAAAAGTGGCTTAATTGATGGATAGTGGAAAGATAGATAGACAGGCTGAAAAGTGGTTCGACTGATAGATAGTAGTGGAAAGATAGATAGACAGACAGATAAGTGGCTTGACTGATAGTGGAAATGTAAACAGACAGAAAAGTGGCTTAAGTTATCGGTAATAAAAAGGTAGACAGACAAAACTGTATCTTGATGGATGAACAGTGAAAAGGTAGATAGATAGACAGACAAACAGATGGCTTGACTACTTGATGATGGAAATATAGACAGATGTATAGACTCAGGTGGACATGAAGATAAACAAATAGCCCGACAGTTATGAGCAGGTACATAAAGAGGTTGTCACACAGACAGACAGAATGCAATCAGGTCTACTGAGATGATAAGGTAGATTATAAAGCATATAGAGCTTGCTGTTTAATGTGAATTTGGGCCATACAAAAGCTGTATACTATTCATTGTTATTCATCGTATATTATTCATTGTTATTATAATAAATGCCTTCCCCCAGGGTACAACACTGCCAAGGGTGATCTGGTGAGAGCTATCCTGTTCCCCAAGCCGCTGGACTTCCAGTTTTATCGCGATGCCATCCGTTTCATCCTTTTCTTGGGCGGTGTGGCCTCCATCGGCATGACGTACTCTCTGACAACTTACATCATCAACAAAGTGAGTCGTTTACCTATTTATAATAATAATAATAATAATAATACTAATAATAATAAAATAATGATAATAATAATAATAATAATAATAATAATACTAATATCTGCATTTATATAGTGCATATCCTCACTCTACTGCACACTCTATGGGCTTGTTTTTGAAAGAGTGTACAGTTGAACCTGCTCTAACGGCTACCTGTCTATGGAAGACAATCACCTGTTCAAATGGCCACTTTGTCTATTTCCTCCCTCATGTATGTTTTACACTGCAATGACCCTGCCTAAAACGGCCACTTTTCTCCTCAGTGATGGGTGGCCATCTTCGACAGTTTGTCTGTTTCAATTTGCCATTTGCTTTACTGTTTGACTTTCTCGGGTTCACTTTTACTTTTCGTTTCGTTTATGAAGTACGATTAATATTGATAGTAATGACCATTTTCTCTTTCTCTGCTGACCGGTATCTGTGGTATGGTATAGCGGTTAGGTGCTTCATTGTGGCATTGTCCTCATCTCTCCTTCTTCTTTTTTTAGTTTGTTACTCTCTTGTAACACCTCATCAGCACTTATATGTCAGGTAGCACGGTGAAGTTAGGCGCTCGTCAAAAATAATGAAAGTGAAGAAACTGGCATTTTTCAACAGGTTTGGGAATTTTTATAAAATTTTTTTTTTTTGGCTCAACACCTTTAATGGCCATTAAAGAACACATTTCTGTGTGGATTGTACTGAAAAACATAGAGTAAAGGCATAAACGATGTAAATTTTCAGTTTCTCGCACTCTCAAGCTAAGGGAGTAACTCGACTTTGACCGCCATTTTCTCGCTAGTTTTACCACTGAAACCAGATGACCCCTCGTCTCCTTCCATTGCCATTATCTTGACTTGTATCCAGGATAAATGGATATTTTTTATATCAAAACCAAGGTAAATGGACTGGCTTTAAGTTGATACCAATAACTCCATATGCCCCAAAATTGACGTATGCCTGAGTTGCAAGTGCTGTTGTAAAATATGTTTCTGTTACATTTTGAACTGGTTGGTCTTAACGAGCAGAATGGAAGTAGAGACTTCTGCCCGAATGATCTAAATTGTGTCAGTGACAGTGTTCAACGTGTACATTTTTCCTTCGTGTTCTTTGTCTCAGGAGCCGTGGCAGAGAACAATTCTGCGTGTTCTGGATATTGTGACAGTGGTCGTCCCCCCTGCTCTCCCAGCGGCCATGACAGTGGGCACGGTGTACGCTCAGAACAGACTGAAGCGAGCCAACATCTTCTGCATCAGCCCCCCGCGCATCAACTTCTGTGGCCGGATCAACGTCTTCTGTTTCGACAAGGTCTGTGTGTGTAGAAAGTGTTTCTCGCTAAACTCTCTTATCTCTCAGTATTTATGGGTGGTCAGATGGTGTCATGAAAATATGGAAAAATTAAATATCAAGAGGTTAGCCCTGGATAAAGAAAATTGGAAAGAAAGTGTTGTGTTCGTGATCCAGGGTTAAAAAAGGCATTGGTGATGATGATGGTGATGATGGTAGGTGTCATAAAAGGTCCTTTTGTTGTTTATCTTTCCCTTTATTTGTCTTGGGTTTTCTTTTTCCTTATATATTGTTTTATTATAAAGCCAAATCCTTATTTTTTCAGAAATATTGTTTACTATTTCTACGGGGTTTTCTATTATTTATGTGCTGTTCTCAAGATGCAAGACCTTTTTTGCTAGTAAGTCTTTTCATTTCTTTTCAAAATAACAGGCGTGGGTTGTTGACGGGTGTTCTAGCGTGGTTTGCTTCTTCTGTCCGATGAAACATCTATCGTCCTTATCTCCCCTTCTTCTTTTTTTATGTTGGTTACTCTCTTGTAACACTTCTGGCGCTCGTATGACCTTATGCGGTTTGCGAGCGCCGTAAAACCTCTACTAAAACTAAAACTAAAAAATAACTGGCTTTCTTAAAATCAGAAACTAATACTGCAATTCCTTCAGTTGATTTTATATTCAGGTTTTTTTTTGTTTTTTTTTTTAATTTGTGTTTTGTTGTTCTGTCAACTTTCCTCCTTTCTCCAGTCAACTTGTTTCAACTTGTTTCTTTTTCTGTCTTTTCAGACTGGCACCCTGACGGAGGATGGCCTGGACATGTGGGGCGTGGTGCCTGTTGAGGAGCATAAGTGAGTGGCTGTGCTTGGTGGGATGTTACATATTTGACAAAATGTGTGTGTTTGTAACTCCCCAGTTTCAAGTGACTAAAACTAGAAACCAAGCAGCTAGATTTTTACTATTTTCATCCACTAGAAGGGCATGACAAATTAATTGTTCTCTCTCTCTCTCTCTCTCTCTCTCTCTCTCTCTCTCT
>NW_004798301.1:48624-72677 GCF_000002075.1 Aplysia californica | reverse complement strand
GGGGGGGGTATTTGTAATACCTTTAGTCTTCAACACTTATGTGATCTAATTTTGCTGCAAGTGCTGTAAAACTCTTACCAAAAAAAGAAGTATGACATGTTCTGTCTTTGTGTGCTACCAGGTTCCGGCATCATGTTTCCGACCCGTCCACCCTTCCACGCTGCCCGCTGTTAGTGGGTCTGGCCTCCTGCCACTCCTTGACCATCATAGACGGAGAGCTCAGCGGCGACCCCCTCGATCTCATCATGTTCAACGCCATCAAATGGGTCAGTCAGTCAGTCGTTTTTTTCTTTTTGTTCTTTCCCTCTGTTGTTTTGGTCTATCTATCTTTCTTATGGCGCTCATATGACCTTATTCAGTTGCGAGCGCCATAAATTACAAAAAAAAAAATCTTTTTTATGTAGTTGGGAGTGCTGTAAAACTCTTACTAAACTTAACTATCTATCTTTGTTCCCCCTCTGCTCTAAGTAGCCTTTATTGCATGAACATGCTGCTTCTCTTTCCTCAAACAAATAAATGATTGTGGGAGGTTGGCAAGTGTTCTGGTGCCGGTTTTTTTCCTTCTTTCCTATCGAACATCCATCGTCCTCTTCTCGCCTCCTTCTTTTTTGTGAAAGTTACTCTCTATAAGCACCACTGATCTTCTGCACTTATATGACCTGATTGTGTTGAAAGTGCCCTAAAACTCTTACTGCAACAAAAAATTAATTTTCTGCATTTATATGACCTTATTGTGTTGCAAGTGCCGTAAAACTCTTACTACAACAACAAAAAAAAACAAAACAAAAAAAATTTGAAAGTTTAAAACAGCATGATTTTATTCTTTTTTTTCCTACGTAGCACCTGGAGGAGCCCGGCACTGACACCCACAAGTACGACACCATCATGCCGACTGTCGTCAAGCCTTACAGCTCCGATACATTCCTGGGGGAGGAGGTCAGTGCTTGCTTGCTTGCTTGCTTGCTTTGAAAGATGGGAGGATGCCTTTGTGTGTGTGTGTGTGTGTGTGTGTATGTCTGTGTGTTAGAATGTTTATTTGTCCGTTTGTTTTTAATGTATGTGTGGTTTTTTCTTTTCTTGGGGGGGGGGGGGGCCGAGAGAGAGAGAGAGAGAGAGACAGAGACAGAGACAGAGACAGAGACAGAGACAGAGAAAGAGAGAGACAGAGAGAGAGAGAGAGACAGACAAACAGACAGACAGAGAGAGAGATGGGGGAGAGAGAATGTGTGTGCTCTATTCCACTCCCTCCCCCAGCTTGCCTGTGGGTGGTTGGAGGGTGCCACTAGTAGGTCTAGCTTCATTAGCTTCCCTCTGTTGCTTCAGTTTCTGTCTTTCTATCTTGCTCCTTGCATGTACTAAAATGGCTGTTAGTGAGTAGACGATGTGCTTCTCTTTTCTCTCTAACTCCTAACATGCCTTACTCACACATCATGTAAGTGGTTGAAGGGTGCCACTTGGTAGATTTTACTTCTTTTCTCTCTCTCTCTCTGTTGCTTCTGTTTGTCTGTCTTTCTTGCTATGTCCCAGATCTAGATGGCCTTATTGTGTAGATTTGCTTTTCTTTACACAAATAAACAGACTCAGTGGGAGATTGGCGGGTGCTCTTGTGTGGTTTGCTTTTTTTTTATCAAACATCTATCGTACTTATCTCCCCTTCTTTTTTTAAATGTTTGTCACTCTCTTCTAACACCTCTAATCTTCTGGCGCTTATATGACCTTATGCAGTCGCGAGCGCCGTAAAAACCTCTACTAAAAAAACTAACGAACTCACTCTTGGTTATTTGTAAGCTGTCCACATCTGTGTACATATGTGTCTGGTGAGAGGTGTGTTGGTGACCTACCAACACGTGTCAGGGTGCATGTCACTCATTCGTGTTGTCCTCCTGTCCTCTGTTGTAAGCTTCTATAGGTGCTGGAGAAAAATGAGACAAAATGAATTAAAAGAAAGATATAAAGTGGGTTGTTAGCGGGTGCTCTGGTGTAGTTTGCTCATTCTTTCCTATCAAACATCTATCATCCTTATCTCTCCTCCTTCTTTTTTATGTTCGTTACTCTCTTGTAACACCTCTTTTCTTCGCCACTTTTATGACCTTATTATGTTGCAAGTGCAGTAAAACTTTTACTAAAACTAAAAGATATTAAATAAATCTTTAGAAATCATTTATAATTTTTTAGAAAGCATCCCAGACCCAGAAATGTTCCTAATTGGCTAGTTTTAATTTTTGTTCTTTATTCTTGGTTTTAAGAAAGGAGGAGGAGGAGGGAGGGAAGGAGCTGCCATCAGAAAGTGTTTTGGTATACTTAAAAGCACACTTCCTTTTTACTATTGTTGTTGGTGTTTTCTTCATGCAGCTTTGAAACCCCAAGATGTGGGTGACAGGCTGGCTCAGCTGGTTCTATGGCCTTGTTTGCTCCTTTTGTCTTGTCAAACATCTATCATCCTTATCTCTCCTTTTTTATGTTTGTTATTCTGTTGTAATGCCTGTAACCTTTAGCACTCACATGACCTAATTGTGTTGCAAGTGCCATCCTATTTCTTTCTTTCCTTCCGTTGCTGCTTTCTGTCTGTCTTACTGAAACAAAAAACACCTAGATATTTATCATTAAGCACAATGTATTGCTTCTGATCCTTCAGTTTTTGCACTCTATGTGTTAATCATAAGCTTGTGAGTGGTTGGTAGATGCAATTAGTTGGTCTTACTTCTTTCTTTCCCTCTGCAGTCGCTTTCTGTCTGTCATACTAGATGGCCGTTTGTATTCGGAGTATACTGATGTACTATTCTTTATCCGACAAAATCCAGTCTTGACCTCGGACTTTGTGCCTCCTTTTTGCATGAACTGCTATCATGTGGTATGTGATCTATATAGGAAACGTAAGTACCGAGCAAGAAATACAGAACCAAAAGACGAGTGACTGATACCTGTGGTGTGCCTTTTAATGTGTTCAACTCAGCCCACATAAGTACAAGAAGTGATGCCATCATGTGAGCTGGTGGTCGATGGGTGCTCTGGTGTGATTTGCTCCTTTTTCTTATCAAATATCTGTTGTCCTTATCGTCCCTATCACTCCTCCTTTTTTTGTGTTTGTTACTCCCTTGTAACACAAGACAGATTTATGACCATGTTGTTTTGCAAGTGCTGTAAAACGTTTACAAAGACTAATAACTCAGACCATCATGTGATATTTATTTTATTGAGTCTCTCTGTCTTTCTGTCCCTGGGATGCTTTTTGTTTCCTACTCAGCCCAGTATGGTCCTGACAAGCAGGTTTACCTTCTATACTGTGTCTCATAGGGTGTCAAAAACATTCACAATCTATTATCATAAAAAGTGTGTATAATCCCCAAAATACAATTTTATTTCAACTACTTCTACATACTTCTTTGATTTTTGGGATATGGTAATATTGGTGAAACTGTTTTAATTATTACCGTGAAAATGATCTTCTTTTGAAGAAGAAACTGTACCTTATGCGAGTACCAGAGTCCATTTTTTTTTTTTGGCTTCTTTGATTTTTTTAAAGAAAAAGAAGTATGATTTTGTTTCAAATGTTGGGAAAGAAGAGATTTTCAAGTCCATTTGACTTTGGTCTTCAGGAGGAGTTTGAAGCCCTTCAGCGTGAGGTAAGGTCAAGGTCGGATGTTGATGATATCTGGTATTGTTGTTATTGTAGTTATTTCTGTCCTCGCTGTCCTTCCAGTGTTTTTTCCAGTTGCCAACTTAGGAAGCAATTGTAGTTGTTGCTTTTTGCATTTCTAGTTGTCTGCTGTGTTTTGGGGTTTTTTTTTACTCCAGGCTTATTGTCCCACCTCCCTATTTAGATCTCCGAATTCAATTAATTTTGTAATTTTTATGTACATTGCACATTTGCACAGTATATCCTAATGTACAAGACTTATTAGTGTTTAGATAGGGGGGGGGGGGGGAGGGGATTCAAATCCTTTTATTTCTGCACATGCTTTGCTTCTTGTCTGATGCTGGTACAAATAGATGATAATTTGCTTCACAGGTCTGTGCAGACTGTATTGTACTAAGTCCACAGTTGGGCTTAAAAAAATTAATATTTTGGGATTCAAATTTACTCTTCATGATGATAAAAGTTGGTTCATAAGTGTTTAATTTGGATAAATTTGTTGTTTACTGC
This sequence comes from Aplysia californica, assembly GCF_000002075.1. Lineage (NCBI taxonomy): Eukaryota > Metazoa > Mollusca > Gastropoda > Aplysiida > Aplysiidae > Aplysia > Aplysia californica. Next base: position 68,533 of record NW_004798301.1, on the reverse strand, counting down.
CAATGCAAAAAGTGAAGTTTGCCTTCTTTAAGAAATTTGAAATGGTCAATGGAAACTCTTTCATGGTACAGCTTCATCCTTGATAAGTTGAGGTTTCCAGCCAGAATACTGTGTGCGTTTGTTGCATGGAGGTCCCCCGATACTTGTAAGCATAGTAATAGTAGTTTTGATATATCGTGAGTAGTAGGCAATATGTTTGTGTGTTTGGGAGGGCACTTCCAATTAGTCCTACTTAACTTCTTTGCTTTCCTTTTGTTGCTTCTCTCCATCTGTTGTGCTCTTCCCCAGCCCCAAATAAGCATTATTACATGGATGTGCCCCTCTGTTTTTTAGATAATGTGTACATAGAATTAGAACCTCAGGTATGGGTGTTTGAAGGACACTCCCTCTGTTGTTGCAGTCGGTTTTACTTTTTTCCAGCACTAAATGGTCATTATTGTGTTAATGTGCTTCTCTTTAGTCAAATAAGTCAATCAAAACCTCGGGTGAATTCGCATCATAGCTTAGGAATGCCATCCATCTGAAAAGTACAAAACCTTTTAAAAAGTACCTATTACATTACCTTTTTTTAGTTACACATTTTTTTATCATGATTGTTGGGAGCTGAACATGCATACTTTGGCCTTCGAGATTTCTTGATTTTTTTGTTGTTGTTCAAAAGTCTTAATTCATATTTTAGAGGGTGCACTTGTAAAGTGTTCTTGATATTTCTGATGGGGTTTAAAAAAATCAGCTTTCCTGGGGTAGCCCTTGTGGCTCTAAGGGTTATGTACTCTCTTGTATATAAAAAGAAGATGTCTTAGCGCAGATGAGTTTGTTGTCGTAGTGTCCCATAATATTTCACCCGAGCCTAATGTATCGGGTCTGTATATGTCTGTTGTTGCACACCTCACAACGCACACACAGGCTTCGTCAAACTCATTACTTTTTTTTTTTGGTAAGAGCGCAGTAAAATACTTACCAAAAAAAAAAACCAACAACAAAAACTCATGACTGTTCTTATGTTTTCACAGCGGGTATTGAATGTTTGAACATGTGCATCAATTCCTTGTATGTTGATACTCATGTTTGTATTTTTGTACACCCTTGCAAACTTGTTCCACTGTGTACTCATACTGTTGCTTTGTTTGAACACATGTGTTGTAGTTATGTTCATGTGTATCGAATTTTTGTAGCACTAGTTTTCTGTTTCCACTTGAGTCAATTCACTCTGCAAACACTAACTTTCAGCTGTTCATATGTTTGTACTCATCTGTTGTAGTTTTGGACACCTGTGTTGATTGCTTATGCACTCATCATCATCATCCTGTGCCTTGCCGACTGTCGTGGGCGATCATGGACCTCCACTTCACTCTCTCTTGCGTTGCAGCAATAGTGTCTGCTGTTCTTGCTGCACCTAGCCATGTTGTCATCTTGACAAGTATCTTTTTCCCTCTTTCTGCCTCTGCCTCTCTTTCCATCAAACTTCCTGTGCATACAATATTCTCCAATGCTTCTTTCCGCATTGTGTGTCTGAAGAAATTTGGCTTTCACTTTCTTATATTCGTCATAAGCTGTCTTCTGCTTATGCACTAGAGTGGTATATTTGCATATCAACTCTCTCCACTCAGTCGTAGTGGTGGGTTGTTGACGGGTGCTCTGGTGTGGTTTGCTCCTTTTCTCTAATCAAATATCTGTCGTCCTTATCTCTCCTCCTTCTTTTTTTGTGTATGTTACTCTCTTGTAACACGTCTATTCTTCGCCACTTATGTAACCTTATTGTGTTGCAAGTGTTTTAAAACTCCTACTGAAGCTAAACTCAGTGGTAGGCGAATACTTTTTGTTGTTGTTGATAGGATACCCAGCCATTTCAAAACTTGTAGGAATATGATGACAATCTTTATTCATCTCGCAGGGAGATTTTTTAAATCATTGAGATGTGAAGGTTGTCTGTGTTTTGAAACCAGATGAATTTTGACCTGCTTGTTGTACTTTGCAACTTCAGCAAAATCCTACTTTTTTCCTTTCTTTACAGCTTTGGGAAAATCTCACTTTTTTCATGACTTTACCCACTTTTGTGGAAAACTTTTATTGTGTGGGTGGTTGATGGGTTCTTTCCCATCAAACGTCTGTCTCCCTCATCTCTCCTCCCTTCTTTTTGGTGTTTGTTACTCTGTTGTAACACCTTTAATTTTTGGCACTTATATGACCTAATTGTGTTGCAAATGCTGTGAAATTCTTACAAAAATTAAATTCCCACTGTTTCTCTCAACTTTACAACTTTGAGAAAATCCCATTGCTTTTTCCTGCTCCTTCCCATCCCCCCGTAATGGGCTTATGGCTTTGGCGGGTTTTTCTGTTCTGTCTGATGTATGATCTGTGGCCTGTTCACAGATGGTAGGTATGACTGCTGGGTTTTTTCTTTCCTCCATACAAAGCTGTTATATTTGAAGATAATAGGTCTCTTACTGAGAAAGTTGGCCCATTTGTAGATTAGGAATAAAAAATTTCACATTTATTCAAAATTTACTAACCCTTTTCACTTACGCGAGTTCCATAATTTGTATTCTGGAGTGTCTGTGCTTAAGAAATGTTAAGGACGATGGAGCCTTCTGTCTGTCTGTTGAAAACATTATATGGAAAGTGGGTTTAATGAATGTTATTTCTCAGTTTTTGAAAAACTTTTGAATGAACGGGTATGCTGTTTTACTGCGAAGTGAGTAATGCAGGTTTAGATTAAATTCTTAGTTTTTGCATTAGGTACCATGTACATGTTATGCCTGTTTTGTGGCTGATGAAACAGACTGTGTCCTGTGGGTGGTTGGTGGGTACTCTGGTGTGGTTTGCTTCTTCTTTTCTATCGAACATCTATTATTCTCATTCTTTCTTGTGTTTGTTACTCTCTTGTAACACCTCTAATCTTTAACACCAATATGAGCTAATTAAGTTGCAAGTGCTGTAAAATTCTTAATAGTAGAGAAAAAACCCACCCGTATGTTATTCCTGCAAACAGTGTCTACCTTCTTTATGGTCCAAATTATGCTTGATTAGAACGTAAAACATCGACAAATACGATTGCAGACCGTTTCGAACCTGTTCCTCAGGCTGGTGTCAGTATAGCAGGAAACTCAGCCTGGATGGTAACACTGCTCTCAAATTTGTTATCACTTTAAAAAAAAAAAAACAACTCTTTAATCTGCCTGTTTATTTCTTCTTTTCTGTTGTTGGGAACACATCTGGCCAGTGCAAAGTAAAATCAAACTGTGCTTTGAACCTACGCGAAAATACCACTCTCATGTGACCTTATGCAGTTGTGAGCGCCATAAAACTCATACCAAATTGAAACTGAAAAGTGGTCCGCCCGCTGTTCACAGTATATGCAAAATACATTAGGATTTGTTCCCACATAGGCTGTTAATCTCGCTTATGAATGTCACTCTATAATATATGAATGTCTCTATATATGAATGTCTCTATATTTCTTCTTCCGAGATGCATCTTATACAGCCTGGGTTTAGCAATGAAAGGCTGGCCCCAGGCACTTTGTATCCTAGACTCATCAGTGCATTATGTTGAGGGGTGAAACTTTGACTACATCCACGTTTCTATGCCTTCGTGAAAATTTCACTTCTCCCTTTGCTTGGCTTGAAGAATGCTCTCTGTGTTGGCAGAGAGGTTGAGAATAATAATCATGTCAGTGGTTAATTAATTATTTTCCGTTCTTCGATGTCTTGTATTTTTTTTTTCTACCTATGTTAATGCTGTCACTGTTGTTGTGAGCGCTATAAAACTTTACCAAACCAAACTAAATTAATTAAAATAGACATAAAATCATTAATAATTGCCTGTTTTTAACCAAATAAAGTAAAGAATTTTTAAAAATTAATCATTCTTTCAACGTCTGTTGATATTTGCACTATATTTTTTAATTATGCTTCCGAGCCCCTTGTAGATATTTCCATGAAATTCAATGGAGAGAATGGAATAGAGCTAAGCCTTGTAGTTTATGTTTCCTCATAAGTCGTATCCCCCCCCCCTCCCATCTTATCTCCAAAATCTTCAGTTCTATATGTGTGTTCTTTCTTTTTATTCCCTTCATTCCTTCAGCTCTTCATATAGCCTGCTATGCTATTTTTTCATAGAATCCAGTGTGCTACTCTTACTGCATTCGCTGTTGTTCAGCATGGATGGAATTCTTGGCTTGTCTGTTGTTCGCTTAATTAGTGTTGTTGCAAAATTTGAAACACTCCAGTTTGTGTGCATCTCATGACAATGGCTTGCTATATGTGACGTGTGTGTTGCTCATTTGTTTCTCTTGACTGCGTCACCGGCTGGAAAAAAATACGTCTGTTAATGCTAGTCTGTTCATGATGCTAACGCTTGTTTGGATTCTCGTTAGTTTCGATTTACTATTCGACTGGAGTGTTGGTAGATCCGCCTATTTGGAAATGTGTTGTACAGAAGAGATGTTGATAAAGAAACTGTTGATGCAGACTGAGTGGGTGGTTGGCAGGTGCTCTGGTGGTGTTTGCTCCTTCTTTCCCATCAAGTATCTGTCGTCCTTAAACTCTCCAGCCTTTTTTTGTGTGTATATTTGTTACTCTCTTGTAGCATCTCTAAATCTTCGGCACTTATATGACCTAATTGTGTTGCAAGTGCCATAAAACTGAACTTGTGTTTCGCACCCTCATGTCATATGACTTTATGCAGTTGTGAGTGCTGTAAAACTCTTATGAAACTAAACAAAAATCTCTTATTAAAACTAACAAATGAACAAACAAAACAAACAAGCCAGATGACTCGTGATTTCTTTGTTTCCGCAGCATCCGTTTGAGGTGGGCATCATCCGTCAGTTCACCTTCTCCTCCTCCTCCCAGCGCATGAGTGTAGTCACTCGGGTGATGGGCGAGGATCACATGGACATCTACTGTAAGGGGGCTCCGGAGAAGGTGGCCTCCCTGTGTCGACCAGAGACTGGTGAGGGGAGGAGTGTTGATTGGGAGGAGGGGGTGATTGGCGGGTGCTCTGGTGTAGTTTATTCCTTCTTTTCTTTCCAACATCTGTCGTCCATATCTCTCCTCCTTTTTTTGTGTTGGTTACTCTCTTGTAACACCTTTAATCTTCTGGCGCTCATATGACGTTATGCAGTTGCGAGTGCCGTAAAACCTCTACTAAAACAAATGTCTCTCCTCCCTTTTTTTGTGTTGGTTACTCTCTTGTAATATATCTAATTTTTGGCACTTATATGACTTTATTATGTTGCAAGTGCCGTAAAACACTTTCTGAAACAAAAAAACCATCGGGAGGAGGAAGAATGGGGGGGGGGGGGAGGAGATGTCTCGTCATTACATCACTGCCTTTCTCACCCTGCATTGGGGTATAGACCATGAACAAACACTTCCTACCTGTCCCTTTCCTGGGTTTGCCTCTTGCTTGATATCATTCTATGTCTTCCTTCTTTGATGGAGAAGATGTCAGGTCTGGAGTCTGTTTGGCTTTGTCCACTGTCTTTCTTTGATCCTGCTGGCACAGAAGCTCCTCTGTCTCCTAAGATGAAAAGATTAGACATGTTTGTTAGTGTTACTGTAACTTTTAGTTTTACAGGGTCGGTTTTAGAGCCAGGTAGTTGACCCTCCGCCAACTGTTACTTTTCGGGAGGCCGAGTCTACGCACTTTTAGTTGCCTATTACGACACACGGCACATTGGCAGGTGTTCTCTTTGCTTGCCTTTTGGACCTTATTTTAAAAAAAAATATCTTAATTGTATTGTAGGCGAATATATACGGCTCATTAAAGAAAAATAAACTAATAAATAACTACACAATTTTTTTCAGCTCAGACGCCTTTCTGAACTCATGTGAAAGTCATGTGTATGCCCGATAAGAGAGTAATCTTTGTTTTCAACTGGTTCAGAATTTAACTTTCCCCCAATGCCTCTTTCCTTCTGTCCAGTCCCTGAGGACTTCCACAGCGTTCTTCATAGCTACTCCGTCCAAGGGTTCCGAGTGATTGCTCTGGCGTACCGACCCATGGACCCCAAGGTCACCTGGCATCAGGTACAGAGGATCTCAAGGTGAGTTTACTAGTACACTGTTTTATCATCATCTTCATCATCATTCGCCTCTTTCACCTTAGTATTGGGTAAAGCTGCCTAAAGGACTCTTCACATGTCTCTATTTTAGGTGATCTTCTCCACCTCCAGGCAGCTATGTCCCACATGCCTGAGATCTGCCTCTTTATCTCTCTCCGAGGTGAATCTAGGCCTTCCACTCTTTTTCCTCCCATGGGGGTTCCATTTAAGGTTTTGTCTTGGCACATTGTGGGCTGGTTTCTCAAATGTGTGCCCTATCCATAGCCATCTTTTTTTTATCTTGCGGTCCATTGATTGTTGTTTGGTTCACTCCATAATACCACATTTCTGATGGTGTCTACAAGTGGATTTAAATAAAGTTGTCTTGCTTCAAGTATATAGCGTAAACAGAAATGACAATGACAATTAACGAGAAAATGGCCACCAAAGTTTGGTAACTTCAATAGCTTGGGGGTTTTTGAAAACAGAAAAATTACATATTTAGTGCCTTTAATTAATGTTTTTCAGTTAAATGCTCACAGAAATGTATTTTGATATGGACCTTAAAGGTGATGAGTCAAAAAACAAAAATTCGATAAAAAATGCCAAAGGAACGGGAAAATGTCAGTTATTTCGATTTCATTATTTTGACGAGTGCCTGATTTCACCACGATGCCTCACATATGTATTTTCCCCCCCTCAGGGAGAAAGTGGAGAAGGACCTGACGTTTCTGGGCCTGTTGGTCCTACAGAACCAGCTGAAGCCTGAGACAGCACCGGTCATCCGCACCCTCACCCAGGCACAGATTCGCTCTGTCATGGTTACAGGTCAGATCTCTGGGCTTTTTTTTTTGGTTTGTTTTTTTGTTTTACTGGACGCAAACATTTTCTGACTGGCTGGAAATTTGTCAGGTTTTTTTATTTTATACATACTTAGCTGACAAATAACGATGTCTGTGGTGTAGCCATTTGGCAATCTCTGTTGCTTGCAGGAGGCCTTAGCTCAATACCTGTGTGGGGAGAATGGTCTTTGAGTATTTTGAACTTTCTGCTAGGTCATTATATCTCTCTCAGTTTGGGTTAGTTGTGACCGGCAGGGTGAAAGCCTGCCTCCTAAGTGATCGAAAATGTGTCTTTGGGTGTGTGTAAAATACCTGCATAATGTAGAAATGGTCGCTTTTTAGTACAGGGGGGCTATCCCGAAAAATGCTGTTTTGCCCCTTGTTCAGTTTGTATAAAAGACAAGAAGAATTTTCTTTATAACCAAACAAATATACACAACAGTGAAACCAAATTTCTCTATGTGGGTAGGGCAATGCCCACTTTTGGTATAAGTCAAGATTTCTGGATACCACGGAAATCTGGGTTAGCCGGCTTGTCCTTAAAAGCAACCAAATATCTATACATTTTGAAGAGATTTTGGCTTGATTTGGAAAAATGCTATACCGAAAACATGTTTACCCAGCAATTAAACAGAGAATGTGACACTGGTGTCAGTGATGTAGCGAGTAGACACTTCATTATCTGATGTAGAAGACAAGAGTTCGATATCCATTGGCCGGGGGAGGGGGGGTGTTAATTGAGTATTTCAGTCCATTTACTGGGATGTTGTATCCCTGTCAGCCCAGGTTGTCCCTGGATGGCGGCTGAAGCCTACTCTTGTCGATTTTAAGACCACTAAGGGATCTTCAACATGCCCAACTTGCACACAAGACCTCTGAGATTTTTTACCCTTATCCAAGAAGGCTAGCGGTTTTTTTTTATCTTACTTACCTTAAGATCAGGGTGTGGCTAAAAGGCAGCAGTAAGAAGGGGCTAGGAATAAAAGAGAGAGGAGTCCAGAGAAGGCTGGCTGTGAGGGGAGAAAGTATAGATTGAAGCTGATGACAGAACGGGACTAGAGAGCAAGATAGAAGGTGGAAGGAGAAAGTTTTAGAGCAAAAAATTTTTCGCTGCTGTCAGGTTTCGAACCCAGGACCTTTTGAATGAGAGGCGTACACCTTACTTCTAAACAAAGAGAGCCCCCTATAAACCGATGACTGGGCTTACTTCCACAGGCGACATGCTGCAGACCGCCATCAGCGTAGCCCGCAACTGTGGGATGGTGCGTCGACAGGACCGCGTGATCATTGCCCACGGTCACCCGCCGGACAAGACCAACTCGGCCCGCCTCACGTGGGAGGAGGCGGAGAAACCGAATCTCAGCTGCTCCGAGGACGACACAGGAAGCAACGAGGTGGACACTGATGTGGAGGTGAGGGGAGGGAGGGACGGAGGGGAGTGAGTAAAGGGAGGGAGGGAGGGTGTTAGTGGAGGGAGGGAGGAAGGTACAGACCAGAGGGAGGGGGGGGGGTGGAGACAGAGGGAGGGAACCACAATCACTTGTCAGGAATGATCCGTAGACCTAACTTTACTTACCCTTTTTTTTTTTTGGGGCGGGGGGGGGGTTAATTTTTAAAATTTTGTTTTATTGATTTGTGTTTGAGGGAACAAATACATTATAACAGTTTTCTCCTATTAATGTGTAACAATGACCAATGCTTCCTCTAAGGAGAAATTTCTTAAGAAAGAAGGATGAAGATGAATTGTGGCTTTTTCTATGGCCTGTGGGAGCAATTCTGGCAGTGAAGAATTTGCCTCATTTTGAGGATTTGAAAGCTTCATTTCCACTTCTTAGAAGTGTGCAGCTTTTGGGCTTCTCCCTTAGTTTCATCATTTTAAATTCTTGAACATCAGTATTTCTCATTTCTAATTTTCCGCTTGGATTTTACCAGCTTAATACCTTTAGCTTTCCTTGAAATAGTAATACTTTAATTATTGTGCTGCTATTGCTACAAATGAGTTGTGGGTTTCGGGTTTCATAACGTAATATTTCATCGTTTCTCGTAGCTCTTTAACCCAAACAATCGTCTGTTTATAATCAACTATCTGTTTAACCCAAACCCCAAACCATTTTCTAGTCTTGATCATTTAGTCTTCGTTGGCCTGACTGTCATGTTTTAATGCGGGAAGCTTTGATTTTATCAGTTCACCATGGTGTAGGTTTTTAAGACAAGCTGGAATTAGAATTTTTTTGTATGCATCTGTGAGGGGATTTGATTGGGTCATGTGATGTGTAGCTATACTTCCGTCATTTTAAGTGCAATATTAATCCAGTATCACTCTTTTGTGTTTGCAATTTGTGTAGGTTTTTTTTCACTTTTGATCTGATATATGTGGCATCAATTGTCAAGTGATTAGGGTAGCTGGATTTGTAATCATGAGGTTGCGAGTTCAGGGATTTAAGCTTCAGGCCCGCCCGACGTTGTGTCCCTGGGAAAAGCACTTTACACAAATTTTTCCACGCTTCACCCAGGTGGGAATAAGTACCCAGCCATAGACAGTGCAAGATCTTGTCAGTTTGTTAGTGTTTTAGGGCATATAAAATGCTGCTTGCTCTGTATACTTCCCAGTAATTTGACATTGTTTCAGAATGCTGTCAGGTTGGCTAGGGTAATAATATAGATTGTAAAGCGCACAGGGCTTTCTATTGAGCAGGAATTTGGGCTATTCAAATGCTTTTTATAATTTATTATTATTCATATCATCAGTGTGATCACCATAGTGAAAATGAAAATGAGGTACGTCTGTGGTTGTGCTAATGCCCAGTGCATCTTGCCTATTTGGTACTTTTGATTAATTTGATCTATGTTTGATTTGGGAGGATTTGATCAAATTGTGCTAAAATGGAAGTTCTCGAGTCTTTCTGAAAGGAAATCCGAGCCGGCCTCTGACTGTACCAAATAACTCGGATGTATTCAATCCCTATATGGTACTTTTGATTAATTAGATATGTTTTATTTGGGAGGATTTGATCAAGTTATGCTAAAATGGAAGTTTTCTCCTCTTCATTAAAGAAAATCCTACCCAGCCCCTGACTGTGCCAAATAACTCGAATGTATCCACAATGGGCAATGTGCACAGAGTGTAACCCCCCATTCCCAGCTGTTTCCTTCCCTCCTCCCCATGTACTCTTCTCATCTCTTGAGTGTTTTGTTTCGAACATTCCCTTCTTTCTGAGCCGCGTTTGTGGGCGTCCTTCTTCCTTTGTCTAGAATGTTGATTGATGTGTAGTGAAAGTTTTGAACCCTCGTAGATACAGTTTAGGTTACTTGACTCTTTGTAGACAGCATCCAAGGTTGAGTCAGGGTGGGGGGGGGGGGGGGGGATGTCATCCCAAAAAATTTGTTTCTGAATGTTCAAGGGTAAGAGTAATAAAAATTTTAAAAAATAAAAAAGAACACATATTACATGTGTAAAAGAGTAGAATGTGAGATCATTTGTTGAATTTGGAGTGGCACACAGCGGTGTCTGTGAGCATGTGTAAGAATATGCGAATCAGTTCAGATTTTTTGATGGTTTTTTTTATTGGAAAGGGGGCAAATTTGTTGGTTTTTTTGTGTGTTTTTGCTCTGAAAGAATGATACTGTGCTGGTCTGTGCCTCACACACTTTTGTTTAAAGACTCCAAAACGACTGGTATTTGCTTATGACAATGTTGTTTTGTGTAATTTTATGTAAAGGCTTTTACTAGTACTTGTCAATTGTTAAATTCATAGAAGGATTAACCCAGTCCTCTCCAACTGAAGTTCAGGAGTTCACCTTTAGAAGCTATAGGCTGTCACAATAGGGCTTATTTGTATTGCGTTTAAACGGAGTCTGCAATATTACTTTGGGTTTCATTGGTGTGAAATGCTGCTTGTCACACTTGGTTGCTAAAGGAAGGATTTGGTTACATGTTTGTGGTTACGTTGCTTTCTTGCTTTTTTTCTTTTATGATAACTTTGTGGATAAGTTTTTGGCTCTGCAAGTATAAATAATGTGAGTTATTTGTCTGGAGGAAAAACATTTGCTCTCGGATGTGCCGTACACAGTCTTGTATTTGATCTGGGATGTGTGAATCCTTCACAGTCCATGTTGCTCCGACAGGGAGGGCAGTTAAAAAATTTATTGCTTTAAAAATGTACAGTTTTTAAAATAAACACCCTCCCCCCTTTCCCCCCTCCCTCCACCCACACCTCATCTTTTTTCCTCTTTCCCTCAATCCTCTTCTCCTCCCCCCAATTATTCTTAGCATTAACATTAAAAATTTTTTTTTTTAAATGAAGCTTTCCCCCTAAATCCAACTTCAAATTTCTTTCAAGATCTGCTGTATTTTACTAAAGCCCCCTGCCCCAACCCTCTTCAGATTTGTTTCAAAGGTGCAGTATCTTTTCTTTACTGTAGGCCCCTACCCCGTCAGATTTCTTTTAAAAATTGCTGTATTTGCTGAAGCCCCACCCCACCCCTTTTCCAATTTCTTTCAAAGTGTGCAGAATTTTTACTTTGCTGAAGCGCCCCCTTCCCTCCTTCTCCCTGCCCGTTTCCCCTATACTGCTTTTAAATGAAGCGCTCCCCCTTACATCACTTCAAAGTTCGTAGTTCTGGCTGCTTTTTTTTTTCTAAATGAGAAGGCCTGCCGTGAAATGACATTTGTTGTGTTGATTGAAACATTTAGCAAACAAAACAGCTTTATTCGGAACAGTGTATTAGAGACAATTGATTGATTGGACACTCTGTCAGGTCAGTTCTCTTTCCTGATGAACCATCCACCCCTCCACCGTCTTTTTTTTTCTTTTTCTCTCATTTCCTATTCTTTTCAAACACTTTTCCCTCCTATGTTTGTGATTTCTTGATTTTCCTCCCACTTCATCTCCTCCTTGTTTTTGGGTGCACTGATAGCTCAGTCTTTATAACACCTTTAAACAAGGGGGGGGAGGGGGGAAGGAGTTCTTAGTTTAAATGCATTGCTTCACCAAAGTAATTTCTTGGATGTGTGGTGTATCTATGATGTAGTTTTACCCGCTTTGCCGTTGCACGCAGATGATGTGAATATGATTCCCCTGTGGGTAGAAGTTTTTATCAAGTATCTCTGTCTTTCTGCTGGGATGTTGTATCCCTCTCAGCCGGGGCTATCCCTGACAGGCAGATCTGAAACAGCCAGCCTCCTAAATAATATTAATTGTGATGATTGGGGATGAAAATGTCTACGATTGCTATTACAATCTTTTCTTGACCTTGGTGCCTGTAAGAGGTCCTTAGGCTTCTCTCCCTTTTCTGTTCGTTAAGTATGCTGATTCAGGCCAGAGAGAAAACAATGACAGAGCCAAGGACCCAAGGGCACCTAGATGAACATACCTATTGTATGACCTACGTCTAAATTGGGGTTTTGAAAAAAGGAGAATTGCACTCAGAAGACTAGTAGCCCACCTTGTCCTCCTCACCCTCTACTCACTTTTGCATCTACTCTCTCTCGACGGGTGGTAGGAGGGCGCCACTGGTAGGTCTCACTTCTTTTCTATATCCCTCTGTCGTTTCTGTCTGCCTGTCTCAACTTTTTCCCCAGGACTAAATGACCATTATTGTGTCAGTGTGCTTCCTCTTTACTCAAACAAACAAACACATCTCTGTTGTTTCTGTCTGCCTGTCTTACTTTTTCCCAGCAACTAAATGGCCATTATTGTGCCTGTGTGCTTCTCATAAATGAAACAAACAAACAAACAAGCAAACAAGTCTCTCTCTCTCCCCCTGGATCACACAGAACGCACCGCTGCTCAGCGAGACTCAGCGCTCACTCGTCACTGAAGTCACAGAATCACGTACCTCAAAGGGCCAGGTGGGTATACAAAAGACATGGCTGTTGTATCTGCAAAAACCATTCACACGTGTCAATACATCAACATTGAGATTGTTTAAGTTACAATTAAGTACTATTCTACAGCTTTCCCCTGACAATTTGCTTTTTATTTGAAGGTTTTATCCTATCATAGTTACCGAGATATGACAGTTTTTATCACACAAGGTGGGAAAATTCTGAACAGGGAAAAGCGGCTTTAATTACTTTAAAGTTTGCCTACTGCTTTTGACGGAAGTCAGTTCAACAAAAGAGACAAAAATAAATTTATGCGAGCACAATAACCACAACAACATACCGTTAGACAAAATATGTGTGTCCCTGACTTACCAGCTGGTGTTGATGTTGATTATAATATCCCCACTGTGCTGATGCTACATCGTCTAGAAGTAGTGAAGTGGTATCTCAGCACGCTTTCCTTTGGGACTTGCCTTTTAGAAAGTGAGTGGGGGTGTGGTCAAAGGTCAGGGTTCAGAGGCTTTACTTTCATAAAATTACCCTTTGTTTTCATATCATGACGGACTATTGCGTCTAAACAATTACAGCAGTGATTGGTTTAGATCAAGCATACATTTTTAGCGAGAATTGTGGTAATTGTGGATGAATATTGGTGCCTAAAGCGAGCACTTGATTTTTCTTTACAAACATTAGTCAGTCCTTGTAGTATACCAACTATTCCGTCATGCGTGTCACGTGGTTAGGCTAATGCGTGCCAGAAAATGCCGGTAGCAGTGAGTGCAAGGAAAGGACTGGTGTTCAGGAATGTGTTGCTTTGTCATCTTTTGTCTACTCTGACGAGTTGCATGTAGACCTCCATTTAGAAAGCACTACTTTGCTACATTTATTATAGCTTTATAAACAAAGTGACATTTTCGTCTCACTGTCTACATTCAACTTGCTCTTACATCTTGAGACATGCCTTTGACTTTCGCCTTCCATCGACTTTCGTCTTCTGTTCTTTGGTTCTGAAGTTGATTTTTGTTTAAGGGATAGGTGGAAGACACCAGTTGTAGATCCTGCTTCTGTTCTTTCCTTCTATTGTTTGTTTCTTTCCATGTTGTACTATTTCAGGGTAGTAAATGACCGTTAATTTGTGGATGCGCTGCTCTTTACTCAAACTCTCCTTTCTTAACAAAAACAACAAACTGACCATACCTCATTTATCTTTCCTTGTAACATATATTGGTTTTGGCTGTCCTCTCTGTTCCCTCACTGGTGTGGGTTTCTTATTTTAAAAATTGTTTTGCCCTGTGTCTAACCACTCACTGGTTTGGCCTTTTTTTATTTTAAAATTGTTATGCTTCCTTATCAAAATTGTGGGTTTTTGGTATTGATTGCTTGGTTAAACCAACTCAGATGATGAAAGAGACTTATAGTTTCCATTCTTCAGAGCTTGGAGGAGTGACGACTTTTTTCAGCTCTCAGTTTCATTTTGCAGGTGGTTTGAGGGTTCCCATTATAGTCACCATGATATACATGGTTGACAAATGTAAAAAAAAAAGAGATTTGAGGGCTCCATTAATAATAGCAATTACTTAATTTTTCTACTTCCTTCCCCCCTCCCCCCCCCCCCCCTGTTTTTTTTCTGTCTTGAATTTTCCTAGCTTGAACTGATGTTTGCAGATGGTTGTGTGTGGGGGGTGGGGGGTACTTTTGGTTGGTGCTACTTCTCTTCGCCCCCTCCTATTGTTACTATTGATTTTTTCCTTTTTTTCCCCAAGCGCTAAATGACATGTGTTGTTGATGTGTGCTTTTCTCTAAACTGACAAATGATCACAAACTGTTTGTTTTTTAATCATATAGCCCCAAGAGGAAAGAGGGGTTGGGGGGTGGGGGGGGGGACAACCTATTATTTCAATGAGATTGTGCACTCTGATTCCTCATAAAAAAACACTCCGTCTTATGTTATAAGATGACTGGGTCGATAACAACAACATGTCATAAGATGGAGCTTTTGTTTTCAAGAGTTGTGGCGACGGCAAAGCTCTTAACCCTTACATGGTGGCTTCGATTGCCTAGGGGTTAGGCTACAGGACTTAAAATCGTGAGATTGCGGGTTCGAGCTTCAGCTCGGTCGGACGTTGTGTCCTTGGGAAAGGCACCTTGCACGAATTTCCCACTTGGCTCAGTCCTTTTGGAGGCGGGCGTTAAACTAGGACGTCCTGCCTCTTACTCTTAAATAACCTGATAGTGTTGATAGGGGCGTTAAACTTATACCATTTCACCATTTTAACCCTTACACCGCGGATGCCAGTATGTTTTATGGGAGCACTTCAGGATGTTTTTGAAAAATTCAAGTATTGAAGCTGAATAGAAGCTGAAAAGTTTATGTTCGTTTTAGAAAATGTTCTACCATATTTTGAGTTTGTGTCTCTGCATCTCATATGGTCAACCCATCTCCTCTTGTAGCTGTACCTTTCTCTCCACATGTCCCAAGTTGTCTGCTGGCGGGTGCTCTGGTTTGGTTTGCTCCTTCTTTCCTATCAAACACCTATCATCCTTATCCATCCTTCTGCTTTTTTATGTTTGTTACTCTCTTGTAACGCTTCTAATCTTCTGGCGCTCATATGACCTTATGCAGTTGCGAGCGCCGTAAAACCTCTACTAAAACAAGCTTACTATAACAAAAAAAACCCCCCCACAAAACTGGCAAGAATTGTTTGTTGAAGATGGATGTGCTGTGTAAATTAATGAGCATGATAAATGAATAAATGCTTTAAAAAAAATTTTCTTTGCCTTCAAGTCTTATTTTCACTTTTGCTGTTTCTACTCCCTGCACAACAAACTGTTTGCCACCGCCCTCTGCCCCGACCATGCCACAGAGATACACCAGTGTCAGCATGGAGGAACACCTGTCCCGCAAACATCTGGCCATCAACGGAAAGTCGTTTGCCGTCATCTCAAAGTATTTCCCAGAGCTGTTGCCTAAGGTAAATAAAGTCTTTCTTTAATTCCTTATCTCGGGCAAGCTGCTCCCAGCCGCTTGCGGTCGGAACGGCTGTGTTGGTGAGCCACTGGCAGCAGCTTGGGCACCTGCATTTACGACGACTTCAATGTCAGATTGCTTTTGAGCAATTTCCGAAAACTGGTCTCTTTTACTGGGAGTTCATTCATTAGATGAAGAACTATCAAAATAGGTTCATTTGTTTTGATTTGATTACCATTCTAGTGCCGTGTATGTCACTTTAAGATTTTGTACCGAAAGAAGGCCTCGGCATAATGGGTTTACCCCCCCCCCCCCCCCCCTCGAAAATAAAGAGTAATGTTCCGAAGGTCCAGTCCCTTTCATACTTGTTTAGGTCAATCAGAAGTGCTAACTTTTTAAAAAATAGATAAAAAATTTGGGATTTTAAAATTAATGTACTCTTGCTTATACATTTTTTAATATTTTGGCTGCGTATTCTATTCAACTTGTTCTCCATTTTGTGTTGTTTGTGACAGATCTGTGTGGAGGGCACCGTGTTTGCCAGGATGTCCCCGGATCAAAAGTGTCAGCTGATTGAACATCTACAGAAATTGGAGTAAGTCACCAGTGCTTCTCAGTGAATTTCCAGAACATTTCAATAAGATCATGACCATTACTGTGTCGATGTGCTTCTCTTTACTCCAACTCCCAACTCCCAACTGTTTTGTAGTGGGTGTGTGGCTGGTGGTTAAGTGAGTTGGGTATGGTTGGGTTGTGGATGGGTGAAAGAGGGGTGAAAATGAAGTTATTGCCAGAGATCTTGCCAGCGGAGGTGTGTTCTAAGCAAGCCAGAGTGCAGTTTTGAATAGATGAATAGTATCTAATTGTCAAAAAAAAACACCTGTAGGGCAGGGTATATAGGTGGGAGGGGGGGGAGGATTATTTTATTTGCTACTTTTAGACAAGAGAAGACACCCCCAGATTTGTCTGATGATCGTATAATTCTGGAAAATGCTAAACGCCTCTTAGTTTCTTGTATGGAAGTTGCAGTGGAAATTGTCTGAGATGGCCACATCCTACTGTAAAGAAAAGCAGTTGTCTTAGACATGTGGTCCTCCCTAATACTGTCGTTATAATAATATTTATTTTTAAAATGCAACGTGGGAAGTGGTCATGTTGTAGTGCCACTGACTGTAGTGTCTTTAGGCCATTCACAAAGGGGGGACATTTCTCGTTCAAGCATAGTAGAATTGTAAATGGGCTGATTCATGTCACGCTCATAACTGTGCCTGATCTACAACAGGGAACTGCTGCTTTTTCTTTCCTGATCCTTACTATTGTCATTTTCCTCTACTTCTTTTGTTTGTTTGTCACTCTCTTGTGACCTGCTATTTTGGGGTGCCTTGATAGTCGAAGCAGACCTTGTGCTGTTGAAGCTAGAGAGGTGAGCAGTCTAAATCTGATTCCCTGTAAAGACTTCTCTGTTGACACCCACCCCTTGGCGTTCATATGACCGTATGCAGTTGCGAGCGCCGTAAAACCCTCTACTAGAAAAATAATAAATCATTCAGAGTGTATTTTTGATTGTAATGATACTGTCCAAGGGGACCAAGCACCTGTCTTAGTCTAAGATTCCCACTTTTCTCCTTTACAAAGAGTGGTAGTCTTGGGTACATTTTTCTGTAACACAAACAGAAGAGGCAACCCAAATATAAACTTTTATAAGCATCGCTGACTTTCTCAAGATTTTTCTTTTCTCTTCTGTTGGTGCTCAATAATGCTTTCTATTCCCACAGTTACATGGTTGGCATGTGTGGAGACGGGGCTAATGACTGCGAGGTGAGTTATTGACAAATTGTTGTGAGACTATGACACATTATGGTGATGTTGTGGTGGGTCTATGAAACATTGTTATCGACCTATGAACTGTTTTTGTGGCAAATTTTTGACACGATATGGTGAGGCTATGACACATTGTGATGATGTTGTGGTGGGTCTATGAAACCATTGTGGTGAGGTTGTGGCACGTCGTGGTAAGTCAGTGCTTACTCCCTCTGGGTGATTAGAGGGTACTACTTCCTTCGGGTGTTTCTCTGGGTCTCTCTGTCTGTCTGTCTGTCTTACCCTCTTTCCTTGTACTAAATGACTGTTATTGTGTCGATCTAAAAAAAACCATATAAAAGTTTGTATATTGGAGATAGCTAATTTTTGTCACAAAGCCTTTTTTTTTTTCTCGTGTTGTTTTTTTAGGTTGATATGTCAAATAAAAAATAGTGGGTGGTTTACGGGTGCTCTGGTGTGGTATGCTCCTTCTTTCCTATCAAACATCTATCACTCTTATCTCTCCTTCTTTTTTTATGTTTGTTTCTCTCTTGTAACCCTAGGCGCTACTGGTAGATCCTAATTTTTTATTTTTCCACTGTTGTTTATGTCTGTCTGTCTTACTTTTTCCCAGCACTAAGCTACCATTATTGTGTCAATGTGCTTCTCTTTACTCAAACAAACAGACATCAGACATCTTTTGTAACACCTCCAATCTTCAGCACTGTAAATATTACCTAATTGTGTTGCAAGTGCTGTAAAACACTTACTAAAACACAAACACAAAGTGACAAAACACTTCTTCTTCCCAGGCTCTGAAGGCTGCCCACGCTGGCATCTCCCTGTCGGAGGCCGAGGCTTCTGTGGCGGCACCGTTCACCTCCAGCGTCAACAACATTGAGTGTGTGGTCACTGCCATGAGGTCAGTGTAACGTACTGCTGTAATACTTTTGTACTTGTGACGACTGCATATGGCCTCACATGATAAAAGATTAATATGTGAAAAGAAGAGGAAAACTCACAACCGCTCTATTGCCTGCCTGCCGGTGAACTGATTTTATTGTTGTTTATTTTACACTGAAATCTCGTGTGAATTCAAAACGAGACAAAATGTGACATATCAAGAAGGGTAAATAATTGTGGTATTAAAGAATCGTTATTTCAACATTCGCAAAATAGTTCATTCCCGTTTTTACATTTCATAACATCAGTCATACATTACAGTACTGAACAGTGTGTCTGAAGGGGTTTGGAGGTGGGCTACTTGTACAATGCCCACACTATCTTGACCCCTCACATTCATAGAGTGTTGTTTAGGTTTTGTGAAAAGTTGGCAGCTATGGAATTGTCTCTCAATAGTGCTAGCGTTTTGGTTAATCTAAGGGCTGTCAAAGGGTTATAAACATAACAAAGTAAAATAGGTCGATTTGCCAGTGCATGAGCAATTTAAGTCTGTTTTTAATTCAGTTGAGCTTTTGAATGCTTAAAGTGTGACAAGTTTTTCCCTGTCAGAATTGGTCTCATCAGCGACAGCAGAACCCTCAAGTCATCTTAACCTTTAATTCTTCTTATTCTTCTTTTTTAACTTGAGAAATATTCTTTTCTGTGGATGTATTGTCATTGTCAGACCTTGGCGAACAAACTATTATTATTATTATTTATATTGATTTTCTTTTCTTTTTCTTTATTGTGTCTGTTTTCTTTGAAAGCTTTTTGACTCATTTTGTAAGTGTTATTCCGTTCAACAGGGAGGGCCGAGCGGCTTTGGTGACATCCTTTGGCTGTTTCAAGTACATGGCTCTGTACAGCTTCATACAGTTTGTCACTGTGCTCATTCTCTACACGGTGAGTCATAGAAATTTCATAATACTACTACTAATAATAATAGCATTTGTGTAGTGCGAATTCCAGCTCAACAACAACCTCTAATAACAGCTCGTCCGTCAATGTGTAACGATGACAAATACATCCCCAGAGGAGAAAACTTTTGACTTGTGCAAAGGTCTGTTTAAAGTGAAGAAGAGCAGCATAAACATCAGACTCACTCTCTCGCCTTAGTGCAATGTATCTGATGGCAAGGTCAACGCTTTTTACGATCTATATTATTACTCCAGCAGACCTGATAGCATTCTGAAACAATCTCAATCAACTTCCTGAATAACAGTGTTATTATAAGGTAAAAAAAAAGGCAAGGAAGATAAGTGATTATTTGTATTGGTGACTTGTCTTGTACAGGTGGTTATTAGAGCCTTGACTGTACTCAATAACATAGACTACCCAAGGCAGGAATCAAAGTCACATCTTGCTTCAGCGTAGGTGAAGAGCCTGAGGAATATTCTACTGATGTTGGAATCCCCTTCCCTTCAACTCTCCCCCTCCCAATCTACCTCTATGCCCCACCGCTTCTCTGCTCTATACTCCCC
>NW_004798301.1:36173-48015 GCF_000002075.1 Aplysia californica | reverse complement strand
CATTATCAACTGCTGAGTGTATTGTTGGGAATGGAGACATTATCAACTGCTGAGTGTATTGTTGGGAATGGAGACCTTATCAACTGCTGTGTGTATTGTTGGGAATGGAGACATTATCAACTGCTGAGTGTATGGTTGGGAATGGAGACATTTTCAACTGCTGTGTGTATTGTTGGGAATGGAGACATTATCAACTGCTGAGTTTATAGTTGGGAATTAAGAGATATGTGTCATGACGCGGTTGAATCGAGCACTCGTCAATTTTTGGGCATTTGGAGTTATTGGTTTCATCTTAAAGTTTGTTTTTTGTGTTGCTTTCGATGAAGACAATACCCGTATGTCTTGACTAGAAGTCGAGATATTGCCAAACTGGTGGAAAAGTGCCTGTTTCTTCAATTTCGTTGTTGTGACGAGCACCTGATTTCACCAAGATGCCTCTCATATTATTCGACTGCCCATGTAAGACTCCGTCATACGTCACTTTTCAAAATGGTGGTGCATGCTGGTTCAAGAGGTGCCAATTCTCTAGATAATGTCAGGGTTTTCATGACTTCAAGCAGATTATAAATATCGTGAAGCATAAAAATAGTCATGGTACAAAATGTGTAAGACAGTATTATAATCCATAAATTAATGAAATAATAATAGATAGCATTTGTATAGCGCAAATCCCCGCTCAGCTCTACGCTCTTCACAATCTATACTATTGATTTTGATTCCACTCACAATGTGAGAAAATATACTCACACTCAATATGTGTGATGATGTGGGGATATCCTTAAGAGGTTGGAAGGTGCCACTGGTAGGCCCTTCTTTTTTTCTTTCCCTCTTTTTTTCTGCCAGTATGTCTGTCTTACCTTTTCCCAGCACTGAAATTCCCTGATGCATATTTTAGACATGTCAACCATTTTGACTCTCAAAGTAAAACCAAGCCATGCTATGAACTAGCGTGAATACAACCAACTTGTGTCTTGCGTGCTTATTCGACCTTTTGCAGTTGTGGGCGACGTAAAACTTTTTACCAAACTAAACTAGCACTCGTTGACTTTTTTTTCTGTCAATGTACATCTTTTTACTCAAACAAACAAATAAACGTGAGTAGTTGGCGGGTGCTCTGCTGTGGGTTGCTCCTTCTTTCCTATCAAACATCTATCGTCCTTATCTCTCCTCTTTTTGTGTGTATGTTACTCTCTAGTAACACCTCTAATCTTCTGCAGTTATTGGGTGGTTGGCAGGTGCTCTGGTGTGGTTTGCTTTTTCTTTCCTATCAAACATCTATTGTCCTTATCTCTCCTCCTTCTTTTTTATGTTTGTTACTCTCTTGTAACACCTCTAATCTTCTGGCGCTCATGTGACCTTATGCAGTTGCGAGTGCCGTAAAACCTCTACTAAAACTAAAACTTACTCGAATAAACAAATGAACAAACGTCCATCCTTTCTCTCTCTCTCCCCCCCCCTCACCTCCCAGTGGGCAACACGGCAGCCTACCACCGCCTGGTGAAGCAGAAGCCTCCCGGCAGTCTTGTGAAGGCCTCCAACCTGTGCTCCATCATCTTCCAGGTGACGCTCGTGGCCGGCTTCCAGCTGGCCGGCTTCTTCTACATGCAGCAGCAGCCGTAAGTTGGGGAAATAGGATAGTAATTTGGGATTGCTGTGAATAATAATATTGTAAAGAATGGAGGGATCTTGTGCTGTTGTGAAAATAATTTGGGACTGTGAGTATTGTAAAGAATGGGGGGGTCATTAAGCAGTTGTGGATATAATTTGGGACTGCGAGTATTGTAAAGAATTTGGGGGGGGGGGGGGGGGGGGGGCTTATGCAGTTGTGAAAATGATTTCGGACCGTGAGTATTGTAAAGAAGGGGGGCTTTGTGGTGTTGTGAGCGCTGTAAAACTTTTTCCAAGCACAAAGAATTGGAGAAGGGGAACCGATAAGTGGTAAAAGGATCTTGACTTAGCAAAACATCAAAACATGCTCCCGTGAAGGCTCCCCTCCCTAACACCCCCCCCCCCCCCCCCTTCCTCCCCTTAAAAAAAATTAATAAATCGATAAAATAAACAAGAGTTAATAAAAGCATTTGCAATAGGTAGGTTGATTTTTTTAATAGATGTTTTTCAGAGGTGGGGTGGGGGGGAATGATCGATCTATACACAAATAAATATATATCACATAATATCATAATTCATTTCAGACTGGTTGTGGCTGTATTTTGGGGAGTTTTTTTTATGCCTTTTCTTTTTGAGACTTCAAAATATTGGTTTTGGTCTAATGGGCATGTGCAACAGCTTGTTGACTTTTTAATTTTCTTTTCAGCATTGTGAAAATTACCCAATAAAATTTCAGCTTTCTTATGATTTACTCATCTAGTTACACAGGCTGAGGTTTGCCTTTGTCTCGGTGACTGCTAGCCAATATTAAAAAGTCCTTGATGTGCTTTCATTTTATTTGACACCAATGACAAACAGATGTTTTCGACACTTTATAGACCGGACAACTTTTCTAACCCTTCAATATTCTATTTTCCTTTCTTTTTTTTTCCAAACTATTTAATATTTTTGTCCATATTTTTATTTTTAACTATTCTATATTCTTTTTTTTTTCAAAAAAGCTATTAAATATTCTTTCTTTCTTTTTTTATTTTTAAACTTCAATATTCCACTTGTGTTTCTCTCTCGTCGGCTGTAGGTTCTACAATGCTCCAGAGTCGAATCACACGAGGGAACTGAGGACGAAAGTGGCAAAAAATGCCGAGGAGACGATGACATGGGAGAGCACTGTGATGTTTCTTCTGTCCTCGTTTATGTACATCTCGGTGGCCTTCACCTTCTCCCGAGGCCCACCGTTCCGTAAACCCATCTACACCAACTGTGAGTGTGTCAATGGTCGCTTGTGATATCGATAATATTAAGAATAGATTGCATTTATATAGTTATAATATATGGTCGCTTTTAAGCACAAGGGGGCTATCCCGAAAAATGCTGTTTTGAAAAATCGTAGGTAAAGTTTTTGCTCCTTGTTCAGTTTCTTTAAGAGACGAAAAGACTTTTTTCTATAACAAAACAAATATACGCACCAATGAAACCAAACTTCTCCTATAGGTAGGGCAATGCCCACTTTTGGTGTAGATCTAGATTTCTGGAAACCCCCAAAATCTGGGTTAGCCCGCTTGTCCTTAAAAGCGACCACATGTGCTGTTTATATAGCACTCGACCTCGATTAAAGTACACAGGTTCTGAGCGCCTTACAATGCAACAGTAACATATAATCCGTACGTTATGTTCTGACCAAAAGGAAATCTCTCTAAATATTTATCTCATTGTTTTAAAAACAGAAATGACCTTAGCTGACATTTGAATATATTAAAGGGTTGGATCTCTCTTAAACTACTGGGAAAAGCATTCGAGATCTTGGGACACTCCACTCTATCCCACACAAGTATAAGCTTTGAGCGCTGTTATCTTGTCAATAAACTTTGGCCGTTTTCTTGCTAATTTTACCTCTGATACCAGGTGACTCCCACCTCCTTGGATTGCAAAATCTCAACTTTTATTCAAGATAGAAAGGTATTACACCAAAAGTAAGACTAATGAACGAGCTTTAGGATTATACTAATAATTCCATATTCCAAAAACTTGGCAAGTACCCAATTCCTCTGTCGTAACAAATTTTATTATGATAACAATACAGTTAATGTTTTGCAATTTTAAAAATGTTTCCTGAGGTCATTAAAAAGTTGTACACTTATGTTTTCACCTTTCTCCTCAGATCTGTTCCTGGCATGCCTGGTCCTCTTGTTCAGCTTCTCCACGTTCCTGCTCCTGAGCCCCCTGGATCCCCTCAACACTTTCTTTGTGGTGAGTTGCTTGTACCTAGCGCACACTGCACAAGATTATATCAAATCGCTGTTTGACGTCGTTTGGGACCTTTGGGGCGAGGGGGGGGGGGGCAGATCTTTTTCTTTTTGGAGAGACAAAAGCTGCCATTTCGACGCTACGCAAATTAATCAAACCCCCCCAAAATTAAACATGTTTAATTATCTAGATCTAAGTTGTATTTGTGTACATTGGAAGTAAATTGTAGCTAACAACCAATCAGAAGGCCACTACGTGTCACATGACATTGCAGGACGACCATCATCATATTATCACGTTTGTCTGTATTGTTTTGGTATTTTTATGATGATGATGATTGCCATTGTTTGTATTATTATTATTGTTGGTGTTTTTTTCTAATCACTGTTTCTATTTTTACCATTGTCATTTAGCTGTTATCATCATTTTCATTATTATTATTACTCCGAATATTATGTTACTTGATGTATTTGCTCATCACCTTTGAATGTTGAAAATTAATCAACAGGACATAAGTCTTGATTTGTCATAATATGCACAGGATTGTATAGCATCACCCTGTTTTCCCTAACTTCTATCTTCTATCATGTTGTATACTTAAAGATTTTTCTTTATTTCAACCTTATCATTTTTTCCATATTTACTAAACTGCCGTGTCGATATCCGCCCTGAGAACTTACGGGGTAAATTCCATCTGGGCCGGCCGCCTTGCTTGCTTTCAAAATTTAATAGATCTATATCCAACCTGCGCTTAATTTGTTTGTTTGAGTAAAGAGAATGTTACTTATTTGTTGATTGATGATGCTGTGGTAGTGTCCCTGGTGATGTAATATTGGACTTGAGACAGACACTGACCCCTCCACTATGGGTGGTTGGTGGGTGCTCTGGTGTAATTTGGGCCTTCTTTCCTATCAAATATCTATCGCCTTTTCCTCTCCTCTTATTTTGTGTTTGTTACTCTCTTGTAACACCTCTAATCTTCAGCACTTATAGGACCTAATTTTGTTGCAACTGTAAAAACACTTTCTGAAACATGAAACATGACCCCTGCACCGGCCCCCTTCCTCAGATGATGCCTCTGCAAGACACACCCTTTGAGTTCCGGATCATCATCCTGGCTTTGGTCCTGGGTTTCTTCATCGTCTCCAATATTGTCGAGGTGAGGAATGCTGTAGCATAGACTTTTACTTTATTAGACCACACACTGTCATGGCCGTCGCTCTTTTGTCTCTGTATTTAAAGTTAGGTGTAAAGCCTGTGCACCATGAGCCATGCCATTACGCCCCAATGAAAGGCAAAATACCAGTCTCACTGCAGTTGACTTTGTGCTGCATCTTCCACATCTTGCCCTTTATTTGGCTCCGATTTAATCAAATGATGTGCTCCGTAGTGAAGAGGAATTATGTAGGAGTGCATGGGTTGGGATATTATAATGTAAGTTTATGGGTTGTTTTTTTCCCAGGGGTTGTATGCCCTACCACATAGTTAAGTCTCAATTATAGATAGTCATTGTCATGTTTTAGTGGGTCTCGATTCTTGCTTTTGGCTATATCTCCATTCACAGGAGAAATGCTGGAAATACTGTTGAGTCCTACTTCTTTTCTTTCCCCTCTGTTATTTCTATCTCTGCGTCTTCTTTTTTCTCAGCACTAAATGACCATCATTGTGTGAAAGTGCTTTTCTTTACTCAAACTTTGCTCCTTTTTTTCCTATCAAACCTCTATCGTCCTTTTCTCTCCTCCTTCTTTTTTGTGTTTGTTACTTTCTTGTAGTACCTCTTATCTTTGGTACTTATATGACCTTATTGTGTTGCAAGTGCTGTAAAACTCTTACTAACTAATACTAAAACTTTGTCTCTTATGTAACCTTATTGTTGTTGTAAGTGTCGTTAAACTCTTACTAACTTAAACTAAAACTTTGGCACTTATGTGACCTTATTGTGTAGTAAGTGCCGTAAAACTCTTACAAAAACTAAAACCTATCTACTTTTTTGACCTTATCTCGTTGCCCTCAGTGGATCGCCATTGATACGCGGCTCCTGAAATGTCTGTACCAAGGACTGGGGCGGCTGAGGAAGGTCCCGCCCACAAAGTACAAGGAAGTGCAGGCGGAGATTAACGCCATCAGTTGGCCACCGGTCAACCAGGTGACCTTTGCCTCCTCCTCCCCGGACACGGAGGATGTGTCTGAGGTTGCTCTGGAGATGGAGTCGAGCTCTGTTCACTGACGGAAGACGAGAGCGCGTGTGTTTGGGCGGTGAAAGAATTTGGTGGAAGTTTTGAAAATGTTGTAGATAGAGTGCTATATTTTACTCTAATGTTGCTGCTAAAAAAGGATGTGTGCTAAAGTATACTTGAATTGTGAAAATGTTAACAATTCTAATTAATTTTTTGAATTTGTTTTTTGTGATTCTTTCTGCAGATTTTGTTTTGTAATTGCTTTATCGCCATGGCATTATTGTCATAAACATTTGGAGTGTCTTTGGAAATTAACGTCATTTCATTCTTTAACTTTTGATTATTTCCTACCAGCTTTAGAAGGAATCTGCTGTTATTTCAGCAGTTTTGAGTGAATGTTTTGCCTCATGCTGTTTATTCCTCGACATTTCGACTCAGGAGATGTAATTTGCCAATACTGACAGAAGGAAACTTGTTGGAACTGTATGGATAAAAGGTTTTCTTTTATGTATCTAGACCTTATTGTGTCTCCTGTATGACTTGCTTTTTGTGAAGAAGCGTAATGCTTTTGGAAGGAAGGAATTGTGTTCTTGGCAATTGTGGAAATAATGGGTTTTTGCGATGGTGGAAAAAATATAAATTTTTTGCTAGTATGTTAAAATAACTATATCTTTTGGGGGGGGTAACTGTTTGGGTTTTTTTTATTCTGTTGAGTAAGGCTTTCTCTATCTGGAGGCCTGAAGGGAGGATTTGATTGGCTGATTCGGCTGTTAAGCTCAGACAGCTGGCATGAATGTGGTGTCTTCTAGCCCATGGGCTTTCTCTGCCTGTCGTATTGTCTTTGTCACATGATCTGTGTAGGGTCTTTCAACATCATTTTGCTCAGTCTACGGTGCTTTATTCCCAGGCATCTGGGATGATCCGTATTGTTGGCGCCGGGCATAGATGGGCGATCTCTCATGAAGCCTTTATTACGGGTTTGGGGGGTTAAAAATTGTCTTACTATTAAAAACCTTTTCAACTCAATTTTCATGTCAACATCTCATGCATATCTCTGTTCTTTAAATTTGTCGTCATTTATATAGATGATGTTTTACATAGTATAAGTAATAGTATAGATTGTAAAGAGCATAGAGCTTGCTGTTTAGCGGGAATTTTGTGCTATACGAATGCTATTTTTTATCGTTATTATTATCTCGTGGTCAAAAATCAGGTTTTAGAAAATTAATGTTGGAAGACCATCAACACTGTTTTCATCTATCGAACTTTGGAGTATTTGGTCTCAGTAAAGTTGGAATGTGATCATTCTCACCCCAGTGGGTGCTACTTGCTTGCCAAATGGAGATGCACTCGTAGTCTGTTCTGAAAGTTTTTTTTTTTTTTTTTGTTTCTTTGTTTCTTTGGGGTTTTTAAAAATTGAAGGGGGCTCTCGTGGCCTAGAGGTTAAGGTGTTGGCCTCTCATTCAAAGGTCCCGGGTTCGAATCCGGGTAGCGACCGAAAAATTTTCTTCTCTAAAATTGTCTCCTTTCACCTCCTTTCCTGCTCTCTAGCAATTTTCTGTTGTCTGCTTTCAATTCCACTTTCTGCCCCCACCCCCTCACCTCCTTTGCCCCCTCCTCTGGGCTCCTGACTCTTTCTGCCTCCTTTCTACTGCTACTCCTTGGCTCCTCCTTACTGCTGACTTTCTGCCACACCCCTGATCTTCTGGTAGGAAAGATCTACACCTAGCCTTCTCGGACAAGGGCGAAAAATCTCGGAGGGCCCGTGTGCAAGTTGCGCACGTTAAAGATCCCTTGGTGGTCTAAAATCGATAAGAGTAGGCTTCGGCCGCCACCCGGGCAAAATTCAAAATTTCCTACCAACTGAAAATATTAGGTGTGTCCCGCGCGCTCATATGACCTATGCAGTTGCGAGCGCCGTAAAACACTTTACAAAAAAAAAAAAAAAAAAAAAAAAAAAAAAAAAATTGAATTGACTTTTTATTCAGTTGATCATTATCTGTGGGGTTTTGATGTGGTATTAGATTTTTTTCACCAGTATTTGAGTGGTATCAACTTTCCAGTGAAAAATGGAAGGATGGCATGAAGCAAAATAATTTTTTTTAATGATTGACTTGCCTTTTTTATGTAAAAGTGATTGAGCATTTAGGTAAAAAGAACTCTGTGTGTGCGCTGTGGAAAATGTTTTGTCGAGAGGTCCTCAAGGGTTGTCCTTTTTGCCAGGAGACTGGATGAGTTCGAGACAACAGCTGCTTTAGTTTTACTTTGGAGTGTAGCGGGATTCTGTGTGTTGTTTGTAATAGGTCTTTCACATCCCCTGCCGTCTCTTAGTTTCTAAATGCTAGTGTGCTTGTTGGACAGAGTTCTGATACAGGAAAATTCACCTTTGAACCAAGAGTGAAACAGTGGCACAGCTGCGGCTAAGATATTTAGAAATAAATGTAAATTTATGGTCGATGATTTGGAAGTGATTGGGTAACCTTTTTGTTAGTCCTTGGAAAGTTGCATGCCACAGAATTACAAAGTTCTATCTGACATTTTTGTCTGTTTTGGGTTACTAAGGCCATGACTCAGAAACCAAATGTTCTATCTGCTTTTTCAAAATCGTAAGATTGTTCAGATTGTTCACAGATGTTATCAAAATATTCGAAGAATTGCATTTGAAAAAGTTTTATGTGTTGTGAAACAAAAAAATTTTAATTCAAATTTCTCAAAACTAAGTAGGCCTACTGAGCAAAAAAAACGTTGTAATTCTAGGGTATCGAGATGCTATGCCTGGGACAAATTATTATTTTGTAATCATTGGTTGTATAGCGTTTGTACATTAAAAAAATTTTTTTTTTACTTGCATGAAGCAAAGGTTTTCTAACTTGCACATACTGTACATAAGTCACTTAGAATAACATAGTTTTATCACAATATCTATTTTTCTTATTTGCAGAATTCTCAGTGATGAATCTGCATCTCTTTTTGCTGCCAGAAATTTTACGTTAATTTTATAATGTGCGCGTGTTACAAAAGTGATTGGTTTGTAAAGCCAAAGCCAGCTGTGAGCTTGAAGCTAATATGCTTCCCATTCTGTCAAAATGGCTTTTCTCTTTTTTTTCTTTTTTTTTTGTGGGGTGGGGAAAGGGGGGGAGTTTGTAATTTGCTTTAGTCATATTATTATTGTTAATTTTTGCTCTTCTTTACATGTAATATGAGAGCATATGGATGGTGTCAGGCACAGATGGGCCATCTTCCAGGAAACCAGCATTACATTGGAGGCTAAACCTGTTTAATTTAACTGTCAAAGACCATCTCTACTCAAAGTTCATGTCAGTGCTTCATGCATTTCTATTCTTGGGACAATTTCGTAGATTTTTAATTGATGCTCCTTTTTGTTTAACGTTGAACATGTATTTTATTATTTCAAACACATAAATTGTATAAACTCTACTCATGAATTTGACGTATCTATGTCCATACGTCCAAAATCTGCGAAGTAACTCATTTTGCTTGCATGCCTCAAGTATACCAGACTTTGCTTTACAACATTGTAGAAAAAAAAAAAAAATCAGGTTTAAGATACTGTTGGAGATGTTTGTTCTGTTTGTGACTGACACCATTTGTATAGTAAGAGCTCTTTTTTTTTGTTTTGAGATGCTTCCCATTCCTTTTGTGAGACTGCCAAACTGGTTACTTTTGTGCAATACCCTCATTATCTCTGGAAAAATGTCCGGAAATCTGGAGTGTACCAATGTATTTGTCCTATGTTGGTTCCTAGTGAAATGATGCAGCTAGAACTAATGAAAAGTTTGTTTGGGATTACTTACAAGCCTTACGTAAGTTCGTATATCTTCTCTGTTGTGAAAGAAATAGGTACCATAAATACTCACCTATAACATGACCTGGCATATGATACAGAGGGTATATAGTGTATTTTAAACTCCAAAATTGGCCCATTGTTTTTTGGTAGGTCGTTGATATAATAAGAGGAGATTTTCTGACCTGCTTGAGGGGGGGCTGAACATGCGTGAAATCAAATACTAAATAGATAAATACCTCGTCCACCAATGTCTGACGATAACCAATACGTCCGCAGAGGAGAATATTTCTCCAGCGAAACAGAAGAAGAATTTGAAGAATTAAAGGTTGTGATGACTTGTGGTGTCTTCTGTGTCCGATGAGACCAATTCTGGCAGAGAAAAGTTGATGGCCGCGTTTTGGCCATTTTTCAAGGCTCCACCACTTCAAGTACTACTCAGACATCAAATACTATGTCTTACCTTTAGAAACTATCGGTTGCTGGTTAGAGATTGATTCACTCTGTGGGACAGGAGTGGCGGGTAGACCAAGAAAGATGCTATGACGTGTTGTTATATCCTGATTTTTTTTTTTTAATCAGTGAGTCAGTACTATCCTTTTGCTAGACCTAATCCTGACGGTATCTTGTGCATAATACGGGTGATGTACATAAAAGCAAAGGTGAAAAGATCAAACAAGTTCCAACAGTTTAAATTTCTTTGATGTGTCATTATATCTGATGCCAAATGTTCCATGGAAATAAAATGAAGAATTGCGATGCCAAAGACAGCTTGAATAGAATTATTTCAATGCTGGAAAATAGAAACATCTCAATGACTCCTAAAATAAGGGTTTTAAATCTGCTATAAATATATGGTCAACCCTTCTATACAGCTGTGAAAATATGACTGCTCATTTTTCTTTAAAAAAGAACAATATGTGTAATGTTTGTGTTGCAGGATACGCTTATGAGTGTGTGTATAAACATTTAATTATGCGTATTTTTTATTCTAGTTGTATTGTTTAGTTTCTGCGTTTTGGGGTCTGTTTTGCATTGTTTGAGGGATCAAGAGTGTGTTCTTTCTGTATTGCACCTTGCAGTCGGCATGCAGCGACTTCTCTTATTCTTTCCTCCATTATTTCTTTCTCTGATCTCTATGGTAACCAGTGACTCTGTGACAACACTTTATGTTGTCTCTGTGTGTCACCGATGTCTGTACGTAGCGGTTAGGCACTGCGCTGTCATACACACGAGACCTGAGTTCAATTCCAGAGAGGGGAGAAAAAATTTTTTCTACTAGGATCCTCTCTCAGCCCGGGTTGGCCCTGACAAACAATGTCGGAAGCCCGCCTCCTACATAATTCAAAATTGTTTCGATGGTTGCCTAAAATCACCTACATTTTTTATAAAATGTCTCTTGTGTGTGTAACTAATATTTTATGTTTTCGTAGATTGCTGTTTTCTTTCATTTCTGTTTTCTGTCTATTGCCTTTTTCCTTATTTGAAAATACTCCTATGTGTGCAATTATGTCTGTACTAGTTTTCTTTTTGTTTTGCTTCTATGTTGTAACTTTTCCTGTATATGCGTCTTTGTTTTGAATTGAAATAGTATTTGTAAAAAAGGATTTTTTTTTCTTCAGCTTGGTAGTATACAGATTTGACGGCCAGGGTAATGGTTTTGAGCTTTTTTCACTCAAATTAAAGAAATTTGGTCTTTTGAAGAACGCATTTGATTGTCGGAAAGTCACACAAAGTCAGTGAGAGGTTTGCGAGTGCAGAGTCATTTTGTGTTGGAAGGGTAATTTATTATTGCTGTTCAGAGTTTTTTTTTAATAAGGTGTAAGTGACTTTCTAAAATATTTTGCCAGGTTAACAACTCATTGGGTCTCAGAAAACACGACAAAATCATTTTCTTTTTCCTTTCTCTCTCTCTCTCTCTCTCTGTCTCTCTCTGTCTCTCTCTCTCTCTCTCTCTTTCTCTTCCTCCCTCCCTCCCTCCCTCTCTCTCTCTCTCTCTCTCTCTCTC
>NW_004798301.1:33572-36073 GCF_000002075.1 Aplysia californica | reverse complement strand
TCTCTCTCTCTCTCTCTCTCTCTCTCTCTCTCTCTCTCTCTCTCACTCTCCCTGTCTCTCTCTCTCTCTCTCACTCTCCCTGTCTCTCTCTCTCTCTCTCTCTCTCTCTCTCTCTCTCTCTCTCTCTTCTCGTCTCCCCGTTTCCTCCAAAGTCTTTCATTACTCTCTGTGAGGTTTAATGTCTTCCAGGACAGATTTTGATGGGAGTTTGGGTTGGATTCGGCACAGAGAAGACCTGAATATAATTTTCGTGCAGGGAAAATTTTTATCGAATATCTACACCTATTTGCTGGGATATCATAACCCTTTTAGCCAGGGTGGCCCTGACATGCACCCTCGAAGCAGCACGCCTCCTACATGATCTAGTCTGTGTGAGTGGCTGGAGGGTGCTCTGGTGTGGTTTACCTGCTTGTGACACGTCTAAACTTCGGCACTTATATGACCTTATTGTGTTGCAAGTGCTGTAAGACTCTTATTTAATAATCTGAACTGTGTCAGTTGAGGTGTAAGACATCTTCGTGGGTGGTTAGCAGGTGCTCTGGTGTGGTTTGCTCCTTCTTTCCTATCAAACATCTATAGTCCTTTTCTCCCCTTCTTCCTTTTTTATGTTTGTTACTCTCTTGTGACACCTCTATTCTTCTGGCGCTCATATGACCTTAGGCAGTTGCGAGTGCCGTAAAACCTCTACTAAAACTAAAAAACATCTTCAAATGCAAATACAACATGATAAGATGCGCATAAAGTCTTGCCCAAGGCCTTTTTATTCTGTAAACCCAGTCAGTCATTCCATTTGACAGACATCTGTGGTGTAGCGGTTAGTCGCTTCGCTGTCGCCCGCAGGGTACTCGAGTTTGGTACCTGAGTGGGGGGGGGGGGTAGTGATTTTTATGGAGTATCTCGGCCTTTCTACTGGGATATTGTTTCCTTCTCAGCCCGGGTTGGCCCTGACAGGCAGGGTCGGAAGCCTGCCCCTTAAATTATCTAAATTGTTTCGATAGGGGTATAAAAAGCACCTTCATTTGAAAAAAAAAAAAAAACGACAAAAAAAACAACAAACTCATTCCATTTGAATTTCTATGTGGCTGTCTTCCTCTCCAGGTTCCCAACCCCCCAGGGGTGTTTTGAATTTTTTTTTCATAAATTGCCCGAGAGTGGTTTTTTTTGTGTTGTTTCAATTTCTTATATTTTTTTTACTGTACTTGTTTATCTAAATTATCCATTGTTGGTCTTTGTAAAAATCCAGATTGCACAGTGATGACAGACATTGTCATTTGACTTTACTTTTAAGAATTTTTTTATTTTTTTTGCTATCTGATGAGTGTTTGTAAAACCTATATGACCTGGGAAAATGTTTGCATGTGTGGCATGGTAACTTTTTGCCGAAAAGAGATGAGATTATTTGTAAATGAATTATTATAATATATATATACATCCTTTGAGAGGAAATAATCATAATAGATTGCATTTATAATGCATTCCCTCTCTGTGAGTGCTCAGCTGGCTTTATAGCAAATATAATCAGAACAAATAAGCTTGTTCATCAATAACAGACACATGAATAAATGCTCTCTCTCCCTCTCTCTCTCTCTCTCTCTCTCTCTCTCTCTCTCTCTCTCTCTCTCTCTCTCTCTCTCTCTCTCTCTCTCTCTCTCTCCCTCCCTCCCTCTCTCTCTCTCCCTCTCTCTCTCTCTCTCTCTCTCTCTCCCTCTCTCTCTCTCTCCCTCTTTCTCTCTCTAAATCTCTCTCTCTCTCTAACTTCTTCTCTATTTCTTTCTCTCTTTTTCTGTGGTACACTTAAACACACACACACTCACACCCACACACACTCACACACCCACACTCCCACACACAAGAAACTATTTAGTCTCTGTTGTTGCAGCATACTGTGGTGCCTTTCATACGTGACCAAATTTATGTTTTTGGATGTGTTGTGTGGGAAATCTGAGGTATATTGTTTGATTTAGATAGTAGTTGTATTTGTTAGGGCTTTGTCTGTCGATTAAGGGGGGGAAGTGGAATTTTTTTTTGTGCTGGTTATTTTTCTTCATCATATCATCCACTGGTGACAGTTTTCTTTTTGTTGTATGTGAGATGAGGCGAGGCAGTTATTTTTGGATCTTTTATTGGTGTAATAGTACATCTTTTTACCCTTTCATGCTAGAGAAGTCAGTTTGAGTCCTGAGTATCTCATTGTGTGTGGTCAGTACCACTCTTATGTGGGTGGTTGGCGGGTGCTCTGGTGTAGTTTGCTCCTTCTTTCCTATCAAACATCTATCGTACTTATCTCTCCTCCTTCTTTTTTATGTTTGTTACTCTCTTGTAACACCTCTAATCTTCTGCACTTATATGACCTTATTGTGTTGCAAGTGTCGTAAAACTCTTACTAAAACTTAAACCGCTCTTCTAGTCTGTGCCTGGAAGGACAGTATCCAGTTTTATGTTACATCTTATTTTACTTATACTTTCTCTCTCTCTCTCTCTCTCTCTCTCTCTCTCTCTCT
>NW_004798301.1:32554-33472 GCF_000002075.1 Aplysia californica | reverse complement strand
AACATGATAAGATGCGCATAAAGTCTTGCCCAAGGCCTTTTTGTTCTGTAAACCCAGTCAGTCATTCCATTTGACAGACATCTGTGGTGTAGCGGCTAGTCGCTTCGCTGTCGCCCGCAGGGTACTCGAGTTTGGTACCTGAGTGGGGGGCAATTTTTATGGAGTATCTCGGCCTTTCTACTAGGATATTGTTTCCTTCTCAGCCCGGGTTGGCCCTGACAGGCAGGGTCGGAAGCCTGCCCCTTAAATTATCTAAATTGTTTCGATAGGGGTATAAAAAGCACCTTCATTTGAAAAAAAAAAAAAAACGACAAAAAAAACCAAACTCATTCCATTTTGAATTTCTATGTGGCTGTCTTCCTCTCCAGGTTCCCAACCCCCCAGGGGTGTTTTGAAAGTTTTTTTCATAAATGGCCCGAGAGTGGTTTTTTTTGTGTTGTTTCAATTTCTTATATTTTTTTTACTGTACTTGTTTATCTAAATTATCCATTGTTGGTCTTTGTAAAAATCCAGATTGCACAGTGATGACAGACATTGTCATTTGACTTTACTTTTAAGAATTTTTTTTTTTTTTTGCTATCTGATGAGTGTTTGTAAAACCTATATGACCTGGGAAAATGTTTGCATGTGTGGCATGGTAATGATAGTATGCCTGTTTTTAACTTTTTGCCGAAAAGAGATGAGATTATTTGTAAATGAATTATTATAATATATATATACATCCTTTGAGAGGAAATAATCATAATAGATTGCATTTATAATGCATTCCCTCTCTGTGAGTGCTCAGCTGGCTTTATAGCAAATATAATCAGAACAAATAAGCTTGTTCATCAATAACAGACACATGAATAAATGCTCTCTCTCCCTCTCTCTCTCTCTCTTTCCCTCTCTCTCTCTCTCTTCCCCCCCTCTCTCTCT
>NW_004798301.1:26158-32454 GCF_000002075.1 Aplysia californica | reverse complement strand
CCTCTCTCTCTCTCTCTCTCCCCCTCTCCCTCTCTCTCTCTCTCTTTCTCTCTCTAAATCTCTCTCTCTCTCTAAATCTCTCTCTCCAAAATACTTTAAATCTCTCTAAATCTCTCCTTATCTATCGCTTCTTCTCTATTTCTTTCTCTCTTTTTCTGTGGTACACTTAAACACACACACACTCACACCCACACACACTCACACACCCACACTCCCACACACAAGAAACTATTTAGTCTCTGTTGTTGCAGCATACTGTGGTGCCTTTCATACGTGACCAAATTTATGTTTTTGGATGTGTTGTGTGGGAAATCTGAGGTATATTGTTTGATTTAGATAGTAGTTGTATTTGTTAGGGCTTTGTCTGTCGATTAAGGGGGGGAAGTGGAATTTTTTTTTGTGCTGGTTATTTTTCTTCATCATATCATCCACTGGTGACAGTTTTCTTTTTGTTGTATGTGAGATGAGGCGAGGCAGTTATTTTTGGATCTTTTATTGGTGTAATAGTACATCTTTTTACCCTTTCATGCTAGAGAAGTCAGTTTGAGTCCTGAGTATCTCATTGTGTGTGGTCAGTACCACTCTTATGTGGGTGGTTGGCGGGTGCTCTGGTGTAGTTTGCTCCTTCTTTCCTATCAAACATCTATCGTACTGATCTCTCCTCCTTCTGTTTTATGTTTGTTACTCTCTTGTAACACCTCGAATCTTTTGCACTTATATGACCTTATTGTGTTGCAAGTGTCGTAAAACTCTTACTAAAACTTAAACCGCTCTTCTAGCCTGTGCCTGGAAGGACAGTATCCAGTTTTATGTTACATCTTATTTTACTTATACTTTCTCTCTCTCTCTCTCTCTCTCTCTCTCTCTCTCTCTAAGTCTCTTCCTATCTATCGCTTCTTCTACTTTTACTCATACTTTTTCCTTCCATCCTTGGCACATGTGGATGTCACAGGGAGAAACAGATGGCGGGTGGTTGGAGGGCGCCTCTGGTAGGTCCTACTTCTTTACTTTCCCTCTGTCCTTGTTTCTGTCTGTCTGGCTTACCTTTTCCCAGCACTAAATGACGATTATTGTGTCAATGTGCTTCTCTTTACTCAAAGAAAACAAAGAAAGAAAGAAACAGTCGTCTGTCTGCAGCCACTCCAGTGTCTTGGACTTGGAAGAGGGTCAGATCATGAGCTCTGAGGGTGTTCTTTACAGAGTCAATCCAGCGACAACCCATCCCTGGGGCAGTGCTACTGACTGAAGTGTCTTTAGGCCATTCCCAGGGCGGGGGGGTGGGGGGGGGGGAGACATTAACATCTCAAGTTCTTATGCACAGTAGAATTGTAATTGTAAATTGGCTTATTCAAAAATGTAATGCTCATAACTGTGCCTGAACTGCAACAGGGAACTGCTGTTTTTTCTATCCTAATCCTTACTATCATCATTTTTCCTTTACTTCTTTTGTATGTTTGTCACACTCTTGTGACCCACTATTTCTGGGGTGCCTTGATAGTCGAAGCAGTCTTTGTGCTGTTGAAGCTAGAGAGGTGAGCAGAGTAAGTCTGATTCCCTGTGAGGAGTTCTCTGTTGATATCCACCCCTTGGCGCTCATATGACCTTATGCAGTTGCGAGCGCCGTAAAACCCTCTACTAAAACTAAACAAATCCAGTGACTTTGTGGCCTCCCTTCTGTTTTCTCCAACCGCAGTGTTTTTGTGTTTTGTGTTCGCAGTGTTGGTTGTTCTTGGAGCATTCTTTAGAGGCGAAAAGATCATTTTACTCTGTGTTGTTTGATGTGGCAAAG
This sequence comes from Aplysia californica, assembly GCF_000002075.1. Taxonomy (NCBI): domain Eukaryota; kingdom Metazoa; phylum Mollusca; class Gastropoda; order Aplysiida; family Aplysiidae; genus Aplysia; species Aplysia californica. Next base: position 30,665 of record NW_004798301.1, on the reverse strand, counting down.
GACTGGCAGGTGGTTTTTTTTCAACTGTGTCTCTGACCTTCTCGTTCCTGATCTGGTCTCTCCTGGTCTTGTTCATCGCTCTTTTCAGACATTGTATCTCACAGGTGGTCAGTTTCCTCTTTTGTGTTTTTGTCGAGGACCAAGATTGACTCTGGTATGTTGTAACGTTAATGTTGGTATAAATATGGCATTGATTGAGGGGCAGAATGATCAACAAATGGTTGCCTCAGAACTATTTTGTATCCAAAGCGCCTCTTTAAGTACACTTTAGACAAAATCGTTTTGAGGCTACAAAATGCAAGTGTTTAACTGTTCTCTTCAGTGACACAGAAGCCTTGCCTGTGATTTAAAAGATAAAAACAATTATGCCTGTGATGATTTATTCTATCTGAAGTATCTTTTTATTCAAAATGTTCAGTATATTGTAGATGTGAGCACAGTGAGGAGGTGAGATGTCTCTTCTCAGTTCAGGAGTGAAGGAATAGCCTGTACTTGCTGTCTTATGAAATGGGAGCTGAGACTTTATTTTCGTAGTCCCAGACTTCAGTATTAATGTCTTTTTCGTAGATATATGTATCCTATTTTGTTTCAACTAAAGTATGTTTTGTTTATAGGCCAGATATTTGCATACGTTTGTGGTATATAAATAATATATACATTTACAATGAAATCTCTGATTGATCAAGATAATTGCTGCAATTCTCTATGATATGTGTATTTTGCGATTCATAGAAATATTTTACGTTCAAATACAGTAAATGAAAGTTGCCAGTTGCTTTCAGCTGTCTGATTTATTATTTTTGTTATGATAAAATCCTTCTGATGATATTATATTTCGGTAAAAGGGGCTTGGCTTTCTGCTTGTAAACTGTTCTTTTGTAGCTGTGTATCGTTAGGTTTTTTTTCTGGGCAGTGAAGTGCACAACCGTAAGGCCTGATATGTATCTTTTATCTAACATCACTGACACGTTTTTATTTCTGCACTCATGTGTGTATGAATGAATGTGTGTGTCTGTAAGTGCGCTCGTGTTCCAGTGGTTTCGGGCAAAGAAATTGTTGGATGTATACCAGCTCCACACTTTTCCTATTGAAAAGGATGAACTGGAAAGTGCAGGAATTTTCTGTAACACCGGAAAAGAAATCCATATTATGCAGAGATCTCAAAACATAAAAAAGATTTATTTGTAAAAGCTTTTGATCCTGGGATAACAATTTGCCTGCATGTCTGATGTTCTATCAAAGTAATGTGATTTTGACTGAAGGACAATGTGTGTTTTTTTGTGTTTTCCTTGACCTACTGCTTTTGGATATCGTGCATCATTTCCAGATAGGTTGAGTGTTGAGATCAGTTGGGAAGAGATACTTAGAGGTACTCAGGAACTATGTTATTCTGCTCTCCAAGGACTTCTACCGTATAATATTATAGTTGTTTGTACCGTCCAAGTTGTATTTTCTTTCAGTCAGTGTTTTGAAAGTGGTAATGATTTTTTTTTTTTGATAAAGGAAACCACCATTTCTAATGATAATGTCATATGTGAGGTCAGGCATGCCGATGACAAAATGAGTTACTTCTCGCAATCATCGAGTGGAGATATCGGTAGAAAATCAACACAGGGGTCCAATTTGTAGATTTTTAATTGATGCAATTTGTGTGTGTATGTGTATGCCATTCAAATTCTTTGTATTGCTCTGAGATGGAGAAATCTGTACAATAAGAAAGATGAGGACCTGTCCAACATGGTGGAATGGGCTGGATCGGATCTGTTTGGGAATGTTGGTAGCGCTGTCACTCAGGCAGATTCAGTTTTTACGTGGTGTTTTTCGTTTGTACGTCAAAGTTCAAGTGAGAGAGATAATAATATATATAATATTTTGGCCAGTGCACTGGTTGTCTGTTGATCCTGCTAAAATTAGGTGGTGAGTAAGGGTTCACGCTCTCTTTGTATAATACTTTCTATTATGTTTGATGGGCTAACTGTCTGGTGTTGAATGCTTTCTGGCTGGAATTGGGAGATTGATGCATTGACTTGTCTGACTTGATGACTTGCATTATAAATTGAGAAAGATGTTACGTTTTCAAATCACCACGCAATATAATTGTTATGCCATATTTTGTTACATAATGTGGGAGACACTCGTATAAAGATATAACACTAATACATTGAGGTTTTTAAAAAGTATCCGGTCAATAAATCAGGATGATTACATTATGATGTTGTTTGAGTTTCTTTGTCTGGTGATGATCGTAGGAGGGTGCTAATGGTAGGTTCAACTTCTTTATTTTTCTTCAGTTTAATCTTTTTTGTTCTGTGTGTGGTTGGTGAGTGCCACTGGTGGATAATTCTTCTGGTTTTGGGGGGGGTTGTTGTTTTTTTTCCTGTCTATGACTGTCTCGTTTATTTTCATAGTACTTGATGAACGTTTTAATGACATCGATGTGCTTCTCTTTTTATTGAAACAAATAAATTGCTTGGGTGGTTACCGGGTGCTCTGGTGTGGTTTGCTCCTTCTTTCCTATCAAACATCTATCGTCCTGATCTCCCCTCCTTCTTTTTTGTGTTTGTTACTCTCTTGGAACACCTCTAATCTTCGGCACTTGTATTTACCTTATTGTGTTGCAAGTGCCGTAAAATTCTTACTGAAACTAAAACAAATTGCCGGTTATGACTGGGGTGCTATGGAAAAATGGACGTTATGTTTCTGGTATTACTTTGAGCGTGCACAGTGAGATAGGGTCCTTCTTAGACCTCCTGTGTGATGCTGCTTGCACAATAATGCATATCTAGTGTTCTCTTCGGACGTCCATTGTCAGACCACCAAACGCAGTCAGGCTACTTCTCTGACAGTATCATAATAAGTAAATAGCTTATAAATAAGGATTTGGCTTGGTGTTAGAGCGAGTGGTTGGTGGGTGTTCTTGTGTGGTTTACAGCTTCTTTCCTATCATACATCTATCGGGGGGCTCTCGTGGCCTCGAGGTTAAGGTGTTGGCCTCTCATTCAAAGGTCCCGGGTTCGAATCCGGGTAGCGACCGAAAAATTTTCTTCTCTAAAATTGTCTCCTTTCACCTCCTTTCCTGCTCTCTTGCAATGTTCTGTTGTTTGCTTTCATTTCCACTTTCTGCCCCCACCCCCTCACCTCCTTTGCGCCCCCCCCACCCCCACCCCGTGGGCTCCTGACTCTTTCTGCAGCCTTTCTACTGCTACTCCGTGGCTCCTCCTTACTGCTGTCTGTCTGCCACACCCATGATCTTCTGGTAGGAAAGATCTACACCTAGCCTTCTCGGACAAGGGCGAAAAATCTCGGAGGGCCCGTGTGCAAGTTGCGCACGTTAAAGATCCCTTGGTGGTCTAAAATTGATAAGAGTAGGCTTCGGCCGCCACCCGGGCAAAATTCAAAATTTCCTACCAACTGAAAATATTAGGTGTGTCCCGCGCGCTCATATGACCTTATGCAATTGCGAGCGCCGTAAAACACTTACCAAAAAAAAAAACCAAACAACCCCATCTATCCTCCTGATCTCTTCTCCTTTTTGTGTTTGTTACTCTCTTGTTTCTAATCTTCGACACTTATATAACCGTAAATTGTGTTGCAGGTGCTGGAAAATTCACGTTAAAACTACAGAACCTGGTTAAAGAGGTCTGTCTGGTCTTTATCCACGAAACCTTTACACCTGTGTCAAATATTTCTAAGTTCTTCAACTCCATAGAGCGTCTTTGAAGTCAAGGACGTCAGCGGGTGACATTCCATTCACAGTGTAAGGACTATTCGTCTTTCGAACTCCTTGCACAGTCTACAACCATTGCTCTAATAATACTATATAAATTATGGCAACACCTCTGGCTGGCTTCTGATGTAATGGTTGTGTGCTCTGTGCCATACTCGTTTTGGCATGCCCTTTTAAAAAAAAAAAGAATACTCAATCTTATCGAGAGGGAATTAATTAGTCGCTGGCCACATTGTTGCCATTGTGAAGTTTTTGTTCTACCCCGTGCAGTTGTTGGACATGAGGAAGATTATCATTTCCCCCAAAATCTATTTGTTGCTTGTTATAGTCGAGCACACATGGTGAGGTCTGGTTAGCCCCTTGTAATGACAAATGCTGCTGCTACATACTTACTTACTACCCATTACGCCATCTTGCGTTTAGGGCAGCAACAAAGGATCTCCAGCTCTGTTTTGGGCCATCTTGGTCAGTGTTCCCCACGAATGATTCCAGGACTTCATTTCAGACTCCACTGTGCGTCTCCAGGTCACTTTGGGTCTGCCCCTTTTGCGATGTCCTTTGCTGCTGCATGACACCATGTAACTTAGGTTGACAATCCCAAGTCGTAACACAGACTCTGGTGGGTTGGCGGATGCTCTGATATGGTTTGCTCCCTCCTTCTTTCCTATCTAATACCCATCGTCCTTATCTCTCCTTTTTAAAAAGTGTTTGTACTCTCTAGTAACACCTCTAATCTTCGGCTCTTCTATGATCTAATTGTGTTGCAAGTGCTGTAAAACT
>NW_004798301.1:17513-20122 GCF_000002075.1 Aplysia californica | reverse complement strand
CATTATCATATTATCATTAGGCTACTGTTGTTGTTGTTGATGTTGTTGTTGTTGTTACTATTATTATTATCATTATCATAAACTCTATTAATTTAGTCATTTTTTAATACATTATTTACTCTTCGGTAAAATGCAATTTAATTTTCCGTAACATAATATTTACTCTTCTTAAAAGCAATTAATCTTCCGTGAACATAACATTTACTCTTCCATAAAATGCAACCCGATCTTCTAGTTTTGCAGTCAGCATGACGTTGTTAACCCTTTTATTGCTGAGCTAGACATTTCCAGCTTGGTTTGTACAGAAAAGATAAAATACTCATTTAAGAGACTAAAACAAATCTACAATACTTCTTCCGTTATTTATGAATAAGGAATTGCATAAGCTGTTGGCCTAATTACATTTTTTAAATAAAATTTCCCTACAGGCCAGCTGAAAAATAATATCACCATCATTGTCATGTTACATCAGTCAGTTTAAGGGAAAAAAATTGATCAAGTGTTATTCGTACACACCTTAAAATGGCAGTAGAAAATAATATGGTTAGTTGAATAATTGAGTAAGTGCTCAAAGAAATGTTATGTAGACAAGCACTATTTCTTTTATCTAGATAAGCCTGACATAATCGCTTTAAAATGAAAAAAAAAGAAACAAGAGAATACATAATAATATAGTAGGTCTATAATTGGATACCTGAGAACAACACCAAGGTCAAGTCACATTTAGATGATTTCAAGAGAATGAGCAAAAAACCTCGTCATGAAATACTTCAAGTAAGTTCTGATAAGAGGCCTGAAGAAGACTTTTTCTGTACTTGACCTTGTTGTTGCATGAAGGCTTTTGATATGTCCTCTTTGAACAAGAATAACTGGACGTAGAAACAGAGCAGTGCTTCATCAGTCATCAGTGCTATTAATAGTTATAACCCTTTGTCCCCGCTTTCAAATAATATGCAGAACTCTTATTTTTAGGAAAATGTGACTTAACCTTGATGCTGTTCTCAGGTCTTCAATTATAATACTTACATTTTTTGGTACACTACCATGTGTGTGTTGATTTTAAAATGCATTATACCAAGTGTATGGCTTTATTTGTGATCAGCTCTGATTGACGGGGTGGGGGGGGAGGGGGGGCTTGTAGGGGGGCCACTGGTGGGTAGGTCCAAATTCTTTTCTTGGCCTCTGTTGTTTCTGTCTGTTGTCTTTCTCTTTCCCAGAACTATTATATGGCCGCTTTCGTATCGATGAGCTTGTCTTTTCTCTGACCCAAGTTCAAAAGGTTTATAATTATGCGAGCAGGGTCAGTTGTGACATACTCATCACCTGGTCTTTGCTTGGGTGTTGTGGCTTTGAATTCGCGTGATCGGATGTCTACTGACTAACTCCTCCTGGTGGACACTTGCACCTCGATGGGAATGTTTTCTTCTCAAAGGTGTTTTACACTCCTATCAACGCAATTTAGATCATTTAAGAGGCGAGCGTAGACCCTGTCTGTCACGATCAACCTGGCCTGAGAGGGATACAACGTCCCAGCAAATAAACCGAGACACTTGATAAAAATTCTCCTCACAGGGGAATCAAACTCAGGTCTACTGCAGGTGACTGCAAAGCGCCTAACCGCTACACAACAGTTGCCAGTGACCGGACACGTGACAGTAGCTATTTGTACAACTATGTCAGTCATCTCAGAGAGATAGGGAAAGAGTCGACTCTGCTACAATGTTAAGTAGTCCTTGGAGATAAAAGAGATGACTATTTCTACGACTATATTAGACATAAATGATGGATTGGATATTCATAGAAATTGGTTAGAAAACTTTGAGAGATAAAAGACAGAATAGGTTTATTTCCAAAATTGTGTTCGACGAAAGTAATGAATCGGCTATTTATAGAGGTAAATTAGATATTTTTGAGAGGTGAAAGGAAAAATCTGTATAATTCTACAACTATGTTAGACACAAAAGACCGCTTAGCTATTTAAATAACTTGGTTAGAAGTCTATGCGAGGTTTTCGCCAGGTGAAAGAAACAAAATCTGTCTATTTCTAACACTTTATTAGGCATTGATGAGTGCTGAAGAAGCAACTGTTTCTACAAGGTTTCACAGCCATACGTGATGAAGAAGCTTCTATTTGCACAACAAAGTTCCTCATCCCTGTGTGAGGAAGGAGTGGATATTCTCACAACTAGGTTTCACATCCATGCATGACGAAGAAGCGATATTTGTACAGCAAAGTTTCACAACTCTGTATGAGGAATAGAAGGGACTATTTCTACAACTAGGTTTCACATCTCGGCGTAAGGATGAAGCGACTATTTGTACAACATCCCTGCGTGAGGAAGCAGTACCAGGCGAATGAGTGCGAGGACGAATTATAAAGGTGTGAGAGGAAGAAGAAGTGAACGGGCTCACTTTGTTGGAACGTACTTCTGGCCTGAGCGAGAAGACTGAGTGGTCCTTGGTGTAGGCGTCTCCGAAGCCAAAAGCCGGGATAACACCGTCGTCGTCGAATGGCTCCAGAGTCTCACCGAGGGTACAGATCACCTGGAGGAGAGAGGGGGAGACAGAGAGAGGGGAGGGGAGGAGTGACGGGGAGGGGAGAGAGGGAG